>NC_073399.1:8734843-8895625 GCF_028641065.1 Leucoraja erinaceus | reverse complement strand
ATAATTAAATTGATTCTTGAGAAACCAAGTTTCCGTTGTCTCCGTTGGATCAGTTCCAGACCAATTCCTTTTAGACAATAGAAAATAGGTTTTGAAGGGTAGGTCATTTGGCACTTCGAGCCAGCCCGCCATTACAAGTGATCATGGTGGAATCATCCCCAATCAGGACCCACGTTTCTGCCTTCTCCACAGTACCCCTGACGCCCCTTCCTCCCTATAGTTTTTAAGAGCCCCTTATCTAGCTCTATTGAAAGCATCCAGAGAAAACCTGACTCCACCGCCCTCTGAGCCAGAGCATTCCCAGAATAACCACTCTCTGTGAGAAAAAGTGTTTCCTTCGTCTCCATTCTTTCTAAATGGCTCGGCTCCTTATGCGTTATTCTGAAGTGATGACCCGGTTCTGGGACTACAACAACATCGGGACCATGGGAATGTTTCCTTGCCTCTAGTGTGTCCAAGCCCTAACATTAACAAGCTTTGGTGAATGGAACTTCATGATTGAAACACTCTGTTTTTATGTCCCTTAAGCATGATATATAAACAACTGCAAGGTGTTTTATCAAACCACACTCCTACCCATTATGGAAAACCAACTACAGATTTCATCTCTCCATTGATCCTATTTTAGTATCCAGGCTGAGAAAAACTCACCAGGTAATTTTCGAGAGACACGAAATGTGAACCAGGAAATGGAACAATTAATGTTTTACTCTGCTGCAGCTTTACCGGCACATTAATGCAACAACCTCTAAATAATAATAAATATACTAGATATCTAGAGTATAATTAGTGTAAGCTAAAGTATGCAGTGCGACCTATGTGGGTGGCCCATGGGCACACTGGCGCAGAGGGGTAGAGCTGCTGCATCACCGCGCCAGAGACCCGGGGTTCAATCCTGACCTGGTGTGGAGTTTGCACGTTCTCCCTATGACCGTGTGGGTTTTCCTCCGGGGTTGCTCCGGTTTCCTCCAATCCCAAAGACGTGCGGGTTTGTAGGTAATAGTTCCGCGATTTCCTGCATTCGTTGCTTGGGGGACGCGCTTACACTGGATCCACAACTTGGTGCATCCCCGCTAACTGCAATCCCGATAACTGCAATCCCCCGCGGTGTGCATCCGCGTTACGCTTACATGGGGTGTCCGCGAATGCGCTGACTGACAGCTCGCCGGGGTGCCCGGGCCGCGGTTGCCGGGTTAAAGGGTGGGTAACGAGGACGCGCGGGCGGGGGGCAGGGGCGGGGGGGCGCTCAGGGAGCGTGCACGGGGCTGGGGCGGGGGCGCGGGTGTGCGCGGGGGGCGGGGGGAGCGCACGGGGAGCGGGGGGCGCACGCCTGCAACACCAAACACTCGGATACATTTCACGGCGAGAGCCGCTGATCCTGTAACAAGGCGGGCGAACAAGGAGGCGTGACAAGGAGACAGTGAAAAGCTTTCACCCAGGGACAACAATTTCCGGCCAAACGAATGGACCTTATTGCGGAATGGGTAAGGCCGGTGAATTACAACAGCAAACTCCACAGCTCGCGCCATTTAATATGGAAAGATGTGGAAGAGCGCCAGGTATAGAAAGAATCAAACCGCGGGCTGCATCGGCAACGGGAGATTTCTCCACAAGTGCAAATTGTTTCTAATTCTGAACAAAAGATGAACATCTTTTCTTTGGTAAAAAAAACGAGTCGCAAAAAATGCATTTCTCTCGCTCTCTCTCTCTCTCTCTTCTCACCTCTCTAACACACACACAGTATCACCCGCAAGTCTTAATCAGGATAATTTGTTTACTGCGTTCGTGGACTTGTTTAGCACATTAATTTATTTCAATACAAAAAAAAAAAAAAAAAACAGGGTCATTCTGTACATACGAAAAATAAAATGTGTTTTCTCCACCCAGCCAAGTTATAAACGGAGAATGTCTTAAAAACCGGGAAATCGCAGTAAGTTGTTATTTTCAGTTTTAGTTGGATTTTGTTGGGATGCTGTTGGGCTGCTGCTGGGGCTTACAAAATAAACCCCCCCTTTGCTGTCTCTCCCCCCTGATTTTTTTGTTCTTTTGTTACAAAATAACCACCCCCCCCCACGCCCCCACTCCCACCCCCCCCCCCCCCCCCACCCCTCCCCCCCCCACCCCCCCCCCACCCCCCCCCCCACCCACCCCCCCCCCCCCCCCCCCCCCACCCCCACCCCCCCCCCCCCCCCCCCACCCCCCCCCCCCCCCACCCCACCCCCCCCCCCCCCCCCCCCCCCCCCCCCCACCCCCCCCCCGCGCGCTCTCTGGATGTATTAATTCCGCGTTTTTTTACGCGTTTCAATCTAATTAGATGTCAGAAATCCGACGAAAGCGGGGATCAAAAACCCGGAGTTTGCGTGGGGCGACAAGCGCGAAGGAGACAAACTCCTCATCAACACTTTATCCCGTCCATGGATTTAAACTGTATTGAAAGTGACAGGGCATCTAATACCCGAAGCGGTCCGAATTCCGTGGGGTGTCAACAGCAGAGGTGACAACTGACAGATTCTGGAAATAATACATTAAAGAATACCAATTATAACATTTCGAGACGGGGCACTTTTTTTTAACAGCCCGCCTTGCAACGTTGTACCCCTTTCCGTTCAGTAAACCATGTCTGTCATACAATATTAAGTCGTTGTTTACAGCGTTTTCTGTTTTTATTTTGGTCATTTTGTGTAAATAGTTTATACTTACTGGAGATTAGTTTCATCAGTGAATAGATGTCTACCCTTCCAGTCCCAACAATCCAACTCAGCCTGATCTACCGTTAATATTCTCTCCTCCTTTGCTGCCGCTGGATCGCCTCTGCCGCCGGTGTTTTGTGTGCGTGGGCAGTAAAAATCAAGCCCAGAGTCCAATTCAGGGTGAGCGCTCCCAGCTATTGAAAATTGCTATCAATAGGACTTTCGGTTCGACCACATTTGGAGTTATTGCGTGCAGTTTCTCTGGTTTTTTGTCCCACTGCAGGGGGATGATGGGAGGCGCTGGAAAGTTGCATAAATTTTTCAAATAATGAGAGGCATAGGTAGGAAACTGCAGCACCCAGAGGAAACCCTTCTCTCACAGAGAGAACGTGCAAACTCCACATAGACAGCAGGGCGGCGCGATGGCGCAGTTGTAGAGCTGCTGCCTGTCAGCGCCAGAGACCCCGCTTCGATCCTGACTACGGGTGCGGTCTATACGGAGTTTGCACGTTCTCCCCCGTGGCCTGCCTAGGTTTTTTCTCCGAGATCTTCCTTTTCCTCCCACACGCCAAGGATTCGGTAAAACGTGTAAATTGGCAGGAAACGTGTTCCTGATGTTGGGGGTGTCCAGAACCAGGGGCCACAGTTGAAGAATAAGGGGTAAGCCATTTAGAACGGAGAAGAGGAAACACTTTTCTCACAGGGAGTTGTGAGTCTGGGAATTCTCTGCCTCAGAGGGCGGTGGAGGCAGGTTCTCTGGATGCTTTCAAGAGAGGAGCTAGATAGGGCTCTTAAAAAAAGCGGAGTCAGGGGATATGGCGAGAAGGCAGGAACGGGGTACTGATTGTGGATGATCAGCCTTGATCACATGGAATGCTGCTGGCTCGAAGGGCCGAATGGCCTACTCCTGCACCTATTGTCCATGTCTATTGTTTATTGTGTCTATCTTGGTGATCGGACAGGTTTTGCTGGGGGAGAGCGTTGGAGGACAGAGATGAATTGCTAAGAGGGGGGTGAACGGACCCAGGAGCACAGGAGAGAAGGACAGTGGTCCCCCCACAGAAAAGCAGGGAAAGGTGGAGGGGTGAGGAGAAGGATGCTGAGGCTGGTAGCGAGGTCTCGTTGGAGCTGGTGGAATTGACAGAGGTTTGACTTGCTGAATGGGCGGGGAGGCAGGTGGGGTAAAAGGTACGTCCAGGAGAATCTGTTTGTTTTGTCAAGAGGGTGGCCAGACACTCCCTCTGTCCCCCTCTCCCATCAAGCAAGAGGTAAAGAAGTTAGAATAGTGAAGGGCCTGGATTAGAGTGGATGTGGACAGGATGTTTCCACTAGTGGGAGAGTCTAGGACTAGAGGTCACAGCCTCAGAATTAAAGGACCGTTCTGTTAGGAAGGAGGTGAGGAGGAATTTCTTTAGTCATAGGGAGGTGAATCTGTGGCATTTATTGCACAGAAGACTGTGGAGGCAAAGTCAGTGGATATATTCATGGCAAAGATAGATAGATTCTTGATTATTACGAGTGTCAGAGATTATGGGGAGAAGGAAGGCAGGAGAAATGGGGTTTGGAGGGAGAGATAGATCAGCCATGAATGAATGGCAGTGTAGACTTTCATTTTTGGAGGGCTGAAGAAGGGTTTCGGCCCGAAACGTTGCCTATTTCCTTCGCTACATAGATGCTGCTGCACTCGCTGAGTTTCTCCAGCATTTTTGAGTACGACAGTGTAGAACTTGATGGGCCAAATGGACCCAATTCTACTCCTATCATTTATGATCTTATGATCATGAAAAAAAACACATCTCCAGATTCAGCAGGGAGTTTCTTAGAAAACATAATCAGGAGTAGGCACATTCAGCCATTCGAGCCAGGGCCCGCCATTCAATATAATTATAGTGGACTTCTTAAAATAAGTACCCATTCTCTGCTTTCCCCATATCCCTCGATTCCTTTAGCCCGTATAAGAGCTAAAACTAACTCTCTCTTGAAAAATTATCCCAGCTTCTTCCCAGATGTTATTGGGCAGATGAACCATCTTTCTCCACGCTGCTAGAGAAGCAGTCATGACCTCCTATCGACTCATAGGAGAAGAGACAATAGACAATAAGTGACAGGAGGTGAGGCCATTAGGCCCTTCGAGCCAGCACCGCCATTCAATGTGAGCATGGCTGATCATCAATACCAGTATCAGTACCCCATCTTGCTTCTCCCCATATCCCCTGACTCCGCTATTTTTAAGAGCCCTATCTAGCTCTCTCTTGAAAGTATCCAGAGAACCGGCCAACCGCCCTCTGCAAGCAGAGACTTCACAGGATTATCACAACCTCTGTGTGAAAAAGTGTTTCCTTGTCTCCGTTCTAAATGGCTTACCGCTTATTGATTAAACATGAGTGTCTCTGGGGGAGAAGGAATGGGTGAAGTTCAGGTTCGAGACCCTTCTTGAGGTTAAACGCCAGCGATGTGTGCGATCTTCGTTTTAAAACAGCATTTCACAGTTATTTCTGTAGTTACTGCCTGACGATGCCCCGTCACTTCAGCACTTTGTATTTTTCCCCTTAGGGTTTCGGAGCGAGGGAGTGTTCCATGTAGCAAAACAGAATGAATCATGCTGGTGGTCCTGGCTACATCTTTGACACGCAGGGAGGGGCGGAATTGAACGAGTTGTCGGCGACTGTTCCCTCTTTTGATTCCTCCTACGTTTTACAAGTCGGAGGTGTGCCTGCGGGCACGCTCGGGTCCCGACGAAGGGAGTCCCCGACCCCTCTACAGAAATTCCCGTCGACTTTAGTTTAGATCAGAGATACAGCACGGAAAAACAAGCCTTTCGGCACCGAGTCTGCGCCGACCAGCGGTCCCCGCACATTAACACAAGCCGACACACACTAGGGACAATTTACACTTATACCAAGTATACAAAAAACCCAAGCCTATTAGCCTACAAACATTAGGATCGAACTCGGGTCTCTGGCGCTGTAAGCATGTAAGGCAGCAAACTCTACCGCTGCGCCACACATGCCACAGTTTTTCCAAACAGTTGTA
This sequence comes from Leucoraja erinaceus, assembly GCF_028641065.1. Taxonomy (NCBI): domain Eukaryota; kingdom Metazoa; phylum Chordata; class Chondrichthyes; order Rajiformes; family Rajidae; genus Leucoraja; species Leucoraja erinaceus. Next base: position 8,889,902 of record NC_073399.1, on the reverse strand, counting down.
TATAGAACATAGAAAAATAGATGCAGGATGAGTAAGATGCAGGATGATGCAAAGAGTAGGAGTGTAAACGGGTCCTTTTCACAATGGCAGGCAGTGACTAGTGGGGTACCGCAAGGCTCAGTTCTGGGACCCCAGCTATTTACGATATATATTAATGATTTGGACGAGGGAATTGAATGCAACATCTCCAAGTTTGCGGATGACACGAAGCTGGGGGGCAGTGTTAGCTGTGAGGAGGATGCTAGGAGGCTGCAAGGTGACTTGGATAGGCTGGGTGAGTGGGCAAATGCATGGCAGATGCAGTATAATGTGGATAAATGTGAGGTTATCCACTTTAGTAGCAAAAACAGGAAAGTAGATTATTATCCGAATGGTGGCCGATTAGGAAAAGGGGAGATGCAACGAGACCTGGGTGTCATGGTACACCAGTCATTAAAAGTAGGCATGCAGGTGCAGCAGGCAGTGAAGAAGGCGAATGGTATGTTAGCATTCATAGCAAAAGGATTTGAGTATAGGAGCAGGGAGGTTCTACTGCAGTTGTACAGGGTCTTGGTGAGACCACACCTGGAGGATTGCGTACAGTTTTGGTCTCCTAATCTGAGGAAAGACATTCTTGCCATAGAGGGAGGTACAGAGAAGGTTCACCAGGACTGATTCCTGGGATGTCAGGACTTTTTCATATGAAGAAAGACTGGATAGACTCGGCTTGTACTCGCTAGAATTTAGAAGATTGAAGGGGGATCTTATAGAAACTTACAAACATTCTTAAGGGGTTGGACAGGCTAGATGCAGGAAGATTGGTCCCGATGTTGGGGAAGTCCAGAACAAGGGGTCACAGTTTAAGGATAAGGGGGAAATCCTTTAGGACCGAGATGAGGAAAACGTTTTTCACACAGAGAGTGGTGAATCTCTGGAACTCTCTGCCACAGAGGGTAGTTGAGGCCAGTCATTGGCTATATTTAAGAGGGAGTTGGATGTGCCCCTTGTGGCTAAAGGAATCAGAGGGTATGGCGAGAGGGCAGGTACAGGATACTGAGTTGGATGATCAGCCATGATCACATTGAATGGCGGTGCAGGCTCGAAGGGCCGAATGGCCTACTCCTGCACCTATTTTCATATGTTTCTATGAGGCCATTTGGCCCTTCGAGCCAGCACCACCATTCATTGTGATCATGGGACTGATCATCCACAATCAGTACCCAGTTCTGCCTTCTCCACATATCCCTTGATTACTGCTAGCCCCTAGAGCTCTATCTAACTCTCTTTTAAAATTCATCCAGTGAATTGGCCTCCAATGCTTCTGTGGCAGAGAATTCCACAAATTCACAAACTCTCTGGGTGAAAAAGATATTTTTAATGGATAGGAGCTTGCCTATACGGGTTGTAAACCAAAGATAGACACAAAAATGCTGGAGTAACTCAGGCAGGACAGGGTAGCATCTCTGGAGAGAAGGAAGATGGGTGATGTTTTGGGGTCGAGACCCTTCGTCAGTCCCAAAACGTCACCGTTCTTCTCTCCAGAGATGCTACATGTCCCTGCTGAGTTACTCCAGCATTTTGGTGTCCATCTTCAAACTGTTCGTTCTTTACTGCATTTAGATTTATTTTAGAGTTCAGAGATGCAGCGCGGACAGGGAAGGCCATTTGGCCCCACCGAGTCCGTGCAGACCAGCGATCCCGTACACAGCAGCACGATCCTACACACACTAGGGATAATTTACAATTTACTGAAGCCAATTAGCCTACAAACCTGCACGTCTTTGGAGTGCGGGAGGAAACCGGAGCCCCGGAGAAAACCCAGGGGGTAATGGGGGAGAACGTACAAACTCTGTACAGACAGCAGCCGTAGTCAGGACTGAAGCCGGGTCTCTGGACGCTGTGAGACAGCAGCTCTACCCGCTGCGCCACCTTGCCGCCCACATTATTGGGCACTGACGTTATTCTCCTGTTTTATTTCTCATGATATAATTCGCATTATTATTCATGTCATGATTGTTAAGACCTTTCCTTCGTGAGGCACAAGCCTGCCGGTGAAACCCTCACCCTTACTTGCCTTTCAGAAAACAAAATCCTGCCCTCTCCCCCCAAATTTGTCAAATGTAAACTTTTACAAAACATAGCAGCACGCTACAGCGCAGGAACAGGCCCTTCAGCCCACAATGTCCCCACTGAACAAGATGCTGTTAGACTATCCCACTGATGACAAAATCCCATTTGTGATTGAGCTTCTCGTGCAAGTAGTTTTCCTTAAAAGAAAGAAATCGACAAAGAGAAAAGGTGAAGCCACGAGTCTTCATCTCAAGGAACATCAAACAGTACAGGCCCTTCAGCCCACAATGTCCTTGCGGAACGATGCTACTCCTCTGCCTGCAGGTATCCATCTGTGAGCCCATCTATGCGCCTTTGAAATGCCTCCACCACCACCTCTGGCAGCACGTTCCAGGCACCCACCACTGGCTGTGTAAAAAATAAAGCTGCCCCACACATCTCCTTTAAGCTTTGCCCCTCTCATCTTGAAGCTCGTCCCTCCAATCTTTGACATTCCATCCTGGGGGAGGGGGGGGGGGGGGTGGGGGGGTAAAGACTCTGGTCTATTGATGCTGCCTGACCTGCTGAGTTACTCCAGCGTTTTGTGTCTACCTGGCTCTATCCTATTTGTGCGTCTCATAGCTCTATAAACTACTAAAATGGCAGACGTTCCGCTCCGTTGCGTACTACACGTCAGTCCATTGGATTTTGCAGGAGTGTACTATCTTGCTCCACTCTAGTATCTCTGCTATAAAATGCTGTCAGGTCTCCACTCAGTATCTGATGCTCCAGAGAAAAGCAATCCAAGTCCAATCTCCCCTTGTGATTCAGAGGCTCGAATGCTACTGATTGAAGTACAGCTGGCATTTAGAATGGAGAAGGTAAAAATAAAATTGATAGCGAGGTTAGTTTCTAAATCAGCTACTCGATGACCAAATTGAGATAAGACATGGACCAAGGGACCCAAGGAAGAATTCACAAGATTGCTGTATTAATGAACGGTTTTATAAAAATTCTATTTTGAGTACTAGAACGGTTACCAGGTTTGAATCTAATAGAGCACAAACAATATTGAATGGAAAATTGATGAGGCTTCCAGTGGTTTATGAATAGCTTTACATTTTAAACAGCGAGCTTGGAATTGCCTCCCCTGTTTGATATTCTATAATTGTACTGTTAGAAATTTAAAGCAATCTAATTTTTATTTTAGCTATCGTTGGTTATTGCTGAATAACATTTTTTTCCATATGATCTTATAATCTGATATGTCATTTTCCTCATTCAGAAATTGTTGTTTGTCATGTCAACTCTCCACACTTGGTGATATGGAAATATCAAGGGTTTACTTAGACACAAGGAATTGCAGATGCTGGAATCTTGTGCAGAGTGCTGGAGTAACCCAGGCAGCATCTTCAGGTTAGTTTAGTTTAGAGACGGGTCCTTTGGCCCACCGCGTCCGCGCCGACCAGCGATCGCCCCATACCCTAGTTCTATCCTATACGCTCTGGGCAATTCACAGAAACCAATTTACCTGCAAACCTGCACGTCTTTGGAATGTTGGAGGAAACCAGGGCACCCGGAGAAGACCCACTCGGTCACAGGGAGAACGTGCAAACTCCATACAGACAGCATCTGTAGTCAGGATCGAACCCAGGTCCCTTGCGCTGGAGGGTATTAAGAGGTGCCGCCTCACAGCGCCAGAGACCCGGGTTCGATCCCGACTATAGGCGCTGCCTGTACAGAGTTTGTATGTTCTCCCCGTGACCTGCATGGGTTTTCGCCGGGTGCTCTGGTTTCCTCCCATAGAATACTCCAAAGATGTGCAGTTTTTTTAGGGTAATTAGCTTAGGTAAATTGTCCCTAGTGTGTAGGAAAGTACTAGTGTACAGGTGATCGCTGGTCGGCGTGGACCGAAGGGCCTGTTTCAACACTGTACTTCTAAACTAAACTAAACTAGATAAGACTCAATAAGCTGGAGTAACTCAGAGGGACAGGCAGCATCTCTGGGGTAAGCCATTTAAAACGGAGATGTATAAACACTTTTTCACACAGAGTTGTGAGTCTGTGGAATTCTCTGCCTCAGTGGAGGCCGGTTCTCTGGATGCTTTCAAGAGAGAGCTAGATAGAGCTCTTAAAGGTAATGAATTCAAGGTATATGGGGAGAAGGCAGGAACGGGGTGCTGATTGTGGATGATCAGCCATGATTACATTGAATGGCGGTGCTGGCTCGAAGGGCCAAATGGCCTCCTCCTGCACCTATTGTCTTTTGTCTATTGTCCAACTCTCTCTTGAAAACATCCAGTGAATTGGCCTCCACTGCCTTCTGTGGCAGAGAATTCCACAGATTCACAACTCTCTGGGTGGGAAAAGGTTTTTCCTCATCTCAGTCTTATTCCTCCTCTTCATCCTATCTTCCTCCTCCTCCTCCTCCTCCTCCTCCTCCTATCATTTACAACCAGTACCCGGAGTCGAAGCAGGTTTATTTTTACAGGCGGGTTCCATGCTGCTGGGGTCTCGGTTCCGTAGATTTCATCACCTCCTTTCAACACTGGGGCAGCTGCATGAAAATACCACAGCCGTTTGGTATCATCAAAGTGCAACATTGCACAACGCCAGTCAAAGTTGTTTGATGCACAGCATCCCTGGGGCAAACTTGCACATTTCTGCAACTTAATTTTCAGAGAAGAATACAAGATTGTTTCACGGTGAAAAAATGAAGCTGAAGCAGATTAGAATCCACACTCCCACACACGGTTATATGTAGCAATGATCGGACTATAAACTCCACTCCAAGACTACCTGGTGCATAGTTGGCGACTAAACCGTCTCCCCCACCTGGTTTGCCAGGTGAGGAGGGGGCTGTGGACCCCCAGCAGGAACACAAACAAGACCTGTCAAAGGACAGATGAGCTCCTCGCGAGCCAACGGCCATCCACACTTCAGTAGAAGTTGCAATCACTGTCTTACGTAGCATTGTAAGGAACGATGATATGGGAATTGAGGACCAGAGGACATAGGTTCAAGGTGAAGGTGAAAAGATTTAATAGGAATCCGAGAGGTAATATTTTCACACGGAGGGTGATGGGTGTATGGAACAGGCTGCCGGAAGAGGTAGTTGAGGCTGGGACTATCCATCGTTTAAGAAACAGTTGGACAGGTACATAGATAGTAGACAAAAGTGCTGGAGAAACTCAGCGGGTGAGGCAGCGTTTCGGGCCGAAATCCTTCTTCAGTCTGAGGAAGGGTTTCGGCCGGAAACATTGCCTATTTCCTTCGCTCCATAGATGCTGCCGCACCCGCTGAGTTTCTCCAGCACTTTTGTCTACCTTCGATTTTCCAGCACCTGTAGTTCCTTCTTAACCAGGTACATGGATAGGACAGGTTTGGAGGATTATGGACCAAGCGCAGGCAGGTGGGACGAGTGTGGCTGGGACATTGTTGGCCAGTATGGGCAAGTTGGGCCGAAGGGCCTGTTTCCACGCTGTGTCACTCGATATGACTCTAAATTCCTGGCTAGGATCAGGACAATCTATCCCCCCCTCCCCCTCCCTGATCACAGTGGGACTTGGCAGCGGACTTGTCCCTGTATCTCTGCGTGACTGCCTTGGCACCGTCTATAACTGCTGGTACACTACACGGCTTGCTGCCTCTGCCGAGACCTCCACAGGAAGTTCGCCATTGTCACGGTCGCTGGTGGGGAAGCAGTTTGGAACAGGAGGTCAAACTCCCAGTGGGGGAGGGCTGACGTTTTGTTACATGATGCGACCGGTCTGTGTCCAATTAGTTTCACCGAGTCTCAGCTGGTTGGTGGCGTTCTGGCCCAGTACTTTGTTTCACTCTGTAATCGCAGCCACCTGACAATTATTTTATTCCTCGGATGGGGGAACGACGAGCGGAGATGTCAAACAGGAACTCGCAGCCTTTAATTACGCTCATCCTCAAAAATTCACCCAGGCGATCCTCAGCTGGGTAATGAAGTCGGCCTCCGGAGAGATTGGCCGCTGCATCGAGCCCATCGTCTTAGCATTCAGCTGATGTTTCCTCGTCACTGAATAACAATAAAGCCGGGCATCAGTGTGAAGAAGGGTCCCGACCTGAAACGTCACATGCTCACTAGTTATAGGAGTAGAATTTAGGCCATTCGGCCCATCGAGTCTACTCCGCCATTCAATCATGGCTGATTCTTTTGCCTCATAATCCAATTTTCCTGCCTTCTCTCCATAACCCCTTGACCACCTGTTCTGATCAAGAATTTGTCCAGAATATAGACACATAAAGCTGGAGTAACTCAACGAGACGGGCAGCATCTCTCGGAGAGAAGGATCGGGTGACGTTTTGGGTCGAGACCCTTCTTGAGAAGTCTGAAGAAGAGTCTCGACCCGAAATGTCACCCATTCCTTCCCTCCCGAGATGCTGCCCGTCCTGTTGAGTTACTCCAGAATTTTGTATTAACCTTTGAGAGTTTGCTGCCTCTGAGAGTTATCCAGTGAAATCCTGGCCTCTCCTGTCAATGTGTCCAAGAAGCCTTTCACTGCTGTGGATGGGTTTTTTCGGCATCTTCCAGCTTGGTTTGGTCACAGCACCCCGCCGATAAGCTCATAAGAGATAGGAGCACAAATAGGCCATTCAGCCCATCAAGTCTACTCCGCCATTCCATCATGGCTGATCTTTCTCTCCCTCTCAATCCCCATTCTCCTGCCTCCTCCCCTTCACCCTTAACACCGGTATTAATCAAGAATCTATCTATCTCTGCCATAAACATTTCCACTGACTTTGCCTCTGCAGCCTTGTGGATACCACAAGCATCTCCTCATCTTTGCCCCCCTCCCTGGCTTTTCATCTCGTCACTCTGCCCACCCACCTTCTCACCAGTCTCTCATTGCATTTAGCATCATACAGTCACGCAGTCATAGTCATACAGCACAGAAACAGGCCCTTCGGCCCAACATGCCCATGGCGTCCGAGAAAAAAAAGTTCAGTGTGTGTATATATAACCACCCACACACACATACACACACATACACACATATACACACATACACACATACACATATATACACACATACACATATACACACATTAACATGTACACACATAAACACATACACATATGCACACATACACACATACACATATACACACATACACATAAAACACACACACACACACACACACACACACACACACACACACACACACACACACACACACACACACACACACACACACACACACACACACACACACACACACACACACACACACACATATACACCTATATGTACATATAAAAACAAACAACAATAACAGGCTTGGATAGAGTGGATGTGGAGAGGATGTCTCCACTAGTGGGACAGTCTAGGACCAGAGGTCACAGCCTCAGAATTAAAGGACATTCTTTTAGGAAGAGGATGAGGAGGAATTTCTTTAATCAGAGGGTGGTAAATCTCTGGAATTCCTTGCCACAGAAGGCTGTGGAGGCCAAATCAGTGGATATTTTTATGGCAGAGATAACCAGATTCCTGATAAGTACGGGTGTCAGAGGTTATGGGGAGAAGGCAGGAGAATTGGGTTGGGAGGGAGAGATAGAACAGCCATGATTGAATGGTGGAGTAGACTTGATGGGCCGAATGGCCTAATTCTGCTCCTATCACATGATCTTAATAATAATAATCATGTCAGTTCCTCATTCAGAGTAATTTCTGAGAATGTTTTGCAATCCTCAGCGCCTGTGGTGCGACCAAGTTCAAGTTCAAGTTCAAGTTCAATTCATTATCTGGTTCTGCACAAGCAAATGGTGAAATAGGGTGGTGTAATGAAGGAACGGAGAGCGGTCCCAGACAAGAGCGGCCTGTTTCTTCCCCTTGCTCTGGATGACTAGGGAAGCTGGTGCTGTTCCACCACTGGCTCCATCTGGGGGGCCTTGGCGGGGAGGATGCTCCTCAAACTGCAGGAGCATCCTGGACAATACAGCTCGCTCCCTCCATAATCCTCCAGTGATTCTACTCAGCGGCTGTGGAAAGCATCTTGTTCGGAAACATCACAATTTGGTTTGGGACCTGCTCTGCCCGGGACAAGAAGGCTCTGCAGAGAGTAGTGCGTTCGGCCGAACGCACACTATGGGAACTACACCTGCCCACCCTGCAGGAACTATACATCAGAAGGTGCAACTCCAGAGCCAACAAGATCATGGGAGACCCCTTCCACCCCAGCAACGGACTGTTCCAGCTGTTACGGTCAGGCAAACACCTCCGTTGCCATGCTGTGAAAACGGAGAGAGGACGAGAAGGAGTTTTTCCCAGAGGCCATTAGGACTGTAAACTCCTATCTCACCAGGGACTAACTTTAATGTATCAATTTACTGTTGTGCGGTGTCTTTTTAAAATAGCTGTTTTTTTCTGTTTTTTTTTTCCTCCCACAAATATGTAATATGTGATTCTGTTCTATTCTGTTTTGTAGTTTTTTTTGCACAGTCCGCGAGCATTGTCACTTTTTCATTTCACTGCACATCTCGTATGTGTACGTGACGAATAAACTTGACTTGATTTGACACACTGGTCAACCTGAGGAGCACCTTCAGTATTCGACTGGTTCCACCAAAGATGCAGCACAGAACGCCACAGGAGATCCTTCTTCCCTGTGTCTGTACATCAAACTGTACATCTCCTCCCCCCTTCTGTCGTGGGGTAGACAGACTACCCTCACCCCTCCACCCCCACCCCCCCCCCCCCTTCACCCACCACCATTCCCAATCTTTGCACATCCCCCAATCCTTTCCAATCAATAGGATAAATAAAACTCTATTGTATTGTATCGTACCGATCTGACCTCTCTCTCTCTCCCTCTCTCTCCCTGCAGCCAGTTTATTTCGGTTCATTGCATCCCAGCCGTAACTGCATGGTCTGCTTTTGCTGGTCGGCCAGTTTAGTTTGCTGTCATGTGTACCGAGGTACAGTGAGAAGCTTTTTGTTGCGGGCTAACCAGTCAGTGGCAAGACAATACGTGATTACAATTGGTCCATTTGCAGTGTACAGATACATGATAAGGGAATGGCGTTTGATGCAAGGTAAAAGCCAGCAAAGTCTGGTTGGAGGATATTCCCAAGGGCCATCAAGAGCTCTCTGGTTGTGGTAGGAATGTGCCCCGTGGCCGGACTGGCTACAAGGCCGTTTAGAAGGATGAGAGGGATTTTACTTCGGAGTCACGTGAGTGATTCCGTGAAGAACCCAGCAGGTACTGTGCATGCGGCATTACGCACAGCTGTGCAGAACGCGGCCAGCGGGAGTCGGGCTAGCTCCCGCATCCAAGGAACGTGAGGTAAGTACTTACCTTAATCGGCCTTGTGGTTTTGCTCCAGGGGGAGCAAAGTAGAGAGGCATGGTGAGCGGCCCCGTTTCGACTCCAGCGTGGAGCCGACAGTGGACGGGGGAAAAGCGCGCTACCCGGACCGCAAACGCTGCGGACCGCTGCAAGGAGCTGCGCTATACCCGTCCGCTGAACAGCTTTTTGGTAAACAGCAGCGAACCGGCGGGAAGTTTTAAAAAAACCCGACCGGCAGCCCTGCAGACTCCTGACTAGGAGAATCACCGCCCGGAAACCGCCACAATGCCGCCTGGAAAACGGCAGGCAGCCTCTACATGCAGGTAAGAGAAAAATCTTCCCAATTTACAGGTTCTACAGGAGCCAACTTCCTCCAAAGCTGGAACAGGTTGGAGAAGGCAAAAATAAGTATGTCTGTCTCCCCAAGCCAGAGGAGGTCATGGAGTTCACCTCCAGGAGAAAAGGGGCACTGGCTGAATGCCAAGGGAGCTGACTCCTACCCCAGTGCTATTGCACTAGCCATCTCCCTTGTCGAGGGATTGATGCAACAGCGGAGTTTGAGCTATGCCTCCTCCAATTTAGCACACCCTTTTGCTCCCTCTTTTGAGGCTAGCTAAGGAGGCCAGGGCTGGGCTGGCTTAAACGCTGGGCAGGCGGACGAGAACAGCAGTATGCCAGGGGAGCAGGATCAGGAAGAGCTACTGGGTGTCGTGGGCCACTACATGGCTCCTCCACGCGACCATCTTCCCAACAAAAGCCCTGCAGGAGCAGGCCTTTCCAGAGGCAAATCCGCAGGCAGCTGGGTCAGCAGACTCGCAGACAAGCAGTGAATTCTACAGACTTAGAGGGAGAGGAAAGAAGATGTTACCGCTTTTGCTCGCCTTTTCCACGGATTATACTCTCCCAGGATGAGACTATCCCATTGCACTACCAGGGTGCTTACGCCTAGTATGTGCCCAAATTTGGGATACTCGACTGAACTATGGTGCATATAGACCTGCCCGCAACCCCAAATATATGGGGCTATGCAAAACCGCTGCTGCGGGAAGAGAGGCAGCTAAACCTGTGCGCCTCATGAAGGCAGGCCATGGAACGAGCAGGACATCGCATCCAACACCCAGCTGGCAGCACCCCTCGGCATCCACCAGCGATATCAAACAAGGACTGGTGAAAAGCCTGGCGACCGCTTCACATTACCCCCAAAGTTCTTTTTAGACGGGGCCCAGAGCGGAGCCGTGGGAAGATGCGCCGCCCCACCGACAGCACCAGCATACCAGCAAACTACGCCTCATGAAAAAAAACAACAAACATGGAGGTAGGTAGTCTGGTTCCTCCCAGTTTACACTAAACAAGGGTGTTCTACTAACTGCGTGGGGGGGCATTTACACTTGTGGATAAAGCATGGGATGCTGTCACAAATAACTAAAATATACTCAACAGTCTTAGAGGATAAAAACGAATTCAAATTGGGCATATTACCGCCAGTTCAGCAATGCGCCCAAAGGGCATTTTCTCCCTCTAAGAAAAGAAGTGAGAAGGTCAAGCTGAACTAGAAAGGCTCATTACTAAACGGATCATGGGAGTAAACATGAGCAATTGGAATTTGTATCGAATATATTCACCAAAACTACAAAAGATGGTGAATGTAACATCATCATTGATCTAATATCACTAAATAAATCTGTTGAGTATATACACTTTAAGATGGAGACAGGTTTTTGTCACTGCCAGACATCTGATCTCCCAAGGATACCTATGGGGAGCATTGATATGGAAGATGCTAACTATCTTATACCCATACACTAGGATCATTATAGATACCTAAAAAAGTTTTACCTGGATAATGGATATCCCGGTTAGGGCAACCATGGGAGCATATAGCATTCCCTATGGTCTAACCTCAGCCCTAAACTATTATAAATGGCCATGAAAATATTAAGAAAACAAGCATAATCATGGCATATATTGGATGATATCCTCATATTAGGGGAAACAAAGGAATTAGCTGTGGCAGCAGTTCTAGCTACGAAACAGCTACCTAAAGCTGAGGTTTATCCCATGCCCAGATAAACCAGAATTGAAGCGTTAACTACCAAGGATTATCTGGGCTTCAATAATAATTCCGTCCATATGACTGTTACTTTGCCAAGGTACTTGGGTCACTATAATCAAATCATGAATGTACCCACTGAAGCTATATCACAATTAAGGTGGTGGGCAGACATATATTTGGCATAGTTTTCAGCCCTATTATCATCACCAATCCCAACTTGGTTATTAAAAACCGATGCCAGTACTTTAGGCTGGGGAGCAACTAAACTCCATATCCAGCACAGGTAACAGATGGACCAATTCACAAACATCGTTACTACACATACCGGGCATCAACTATTTGGGATTGGTGATCGCCTATTGGGCTAAAAAGCATATGCATTTCAAATGCAGCACGTACATATGTGGTTACGGATTGATAATACTATGGTGGTGGCTTATATCAACCATATGGGGAGCATAATAATCATTATTGTGCAACAAATTGGTCAAACAAATCTGGCAATGGTGTGTCAAAAGACATTTTAACTATCAGCTGCCTATGTCCTAGGAAGCTAGAACACAGTGGGAGACACCATGTCACGGGGTAAAATTTATGATTACATTGAATAGATGTCAAACCCAAAATATCTGCTAAAGTTATTAAGCAGTTTGAAAGCCAGATATCAATTTGGTTGCACAAGACGGAATCACCAGTAACCCATGTATGTGACTTAGGAACCAGATTAGAGGCAGCAGCGATAGATGCCTATACGCTGGAAGGGGGAATTTCTGCTTTGCCTTCCTCCCTTCTGCCTCATCAGACGGGCACTTCGCAATACAGATGGGATCTGTCTCCGAGATATTGAACGTGCCCGACCGGCCTACACAGCCATGGTTCCCAGTTCATCACGACACGGTGGGCGAGTCACCTATGGATTTCCCTAGTGGACCATGGTTGCTGACTCAACCCAGTATCAGGCACAAGCCACCCATGCCAGGGAAACATCAAACTCCTGGGTGCAGGTTTTGAATAGACCTTACCAGGGACTGGGATTATCCAAAGGAACCATTACCACCATGTCGGCATCCCTGCGAACAGTCACTAAAAGCTAACATGGGTAAAATACTGCCACGACGCAGGGACAACAAACTATTCAACCACTGATGTATTGGAGTTCCTGGAACATCTACACCATGACTAAAAGGTGAGTTACAGTGCCGTAAATACAGCATGGAGCGCCTTATCTGCTTATCTAAAACAGCATGTCAGCAGAGCATGGGATCCCATCCACTGAAGGTAAACTTATGAAGGGCAACTATAATATAAGCCCCAAACACCCAGGTATATACCCATGTATGGGATATTGGGTGTGATATTGACATATCTCAGAGAATGGCACCAGCCAGATCCCTCAGCTTGCTTAATCTATGTTTTAAAAAACGCTCATGCTTATGGCTCTCGTACACGCTCAAAGAGTCCGGTCACTCCATAAACCAGACTGGATACATGGTGATTACCCCAGACGCATCACGTTCATATTTAGGTCTGGTAAAATCTAACTCGCAGGTATATGGGACTAGGCGAGATTATGAGTTCGGCACGAACTAGTAGGGTCGAGATCGCCTGTGTTTTCCGTGCTGTAGTCTTTATATGGCTATATGGACCAGGAACGCCCAATTCACTGGTGGGATTCCGGGCCTACCCACCAGAGTCCAGGTTGAGTGTGGTGACCCATCTACTACTATATATAGACACAACCCACAATCTTAGAGGGAGAGGAAAGCCTATGGGTCAACCACAGTAACCCAAGACGGGGTACGAGCCAAACCACTCCAAGGTGGCTCAAACAGGTACTGAAAGCTGCCGGAATAGATAATAATACATTTAATCCCATTCCACTAGGGCAGCATTGGTATCAGCGGCTGAACGAATGGACATCCCGGTTGACCACATTTTCAATACAGCAGAATGGTCAAGGGAACGGCGTTCAGAACATTTTTTATTATAAACCGTTGATAAACCTGATTTAATTGCAGGAGAATATTACAAACTGCAATATTAATTTAAGCTCAGAGGAGCTCTTTTATGTTGTTATTGTTAACAAATACCTTTCTGTTTCTTTTGAAAGCAGATCCACTGGTTGATTACGATAACACTTCCTCCCTCATAAACTTCGGCAGTGAGTGAAATAAAAACTGTTACACGGTTTGAAATCACAGACCTTTGAAGTCTTCACGGAATCACTCACGTGACTCCGAAGTAAAATAGTAAGATTAAACGAGTACTTACCAGTATGAAGTTTGATCTGTATTTTATGAGGAGTTACGGTGAGGGATTAAGTGCCCGCCGCTCCCACCCTCATTATACAGATCAAACTAATAAACTGATGTCTCGTGATCTTTACTATCTTACTTCAAATATTGTGTCTATTCTGTGATTTCACACCGCTGCTTCGAAGTATGCCGCATGCGCAGTACCTGCTGGGTTCTTCACTTAATCCCTCACCGTAACTCCTCATAAAATACAGATCAAACTTCATACTGGTAAGTACTCGTTTAATCTTACTATTCTTATTGAAACATATAAGATTATTAAGGGTTTGGACACGCTGGAGGCAGGAAACATGTTCGGGGAGTCCAGAACCAGGGGCCACAGTTTAAGAATAAGGGGTAGGCCATTTAGAACAGAGATGAGGAAATACCTTTTCACACAGAGTGGTGAGTCTGTGGAATTCTCTGCTTCAGAGGGCGGTGGAGGCCGGTTCTCTGGATACTTTCAAGAGAGAGCTAGATAGGGCTCTTAAAAATAGCGGAGACAGTGGATATGGGGAGAAGGCAGGAACGGGGTACTGATTGCGGATGATCCATGATCACATCGAATGGCGGCGCTGGCTCAAAGGGCCGAATTGCCTACTCCTGCACCTATTGTCTATTGTCTATTGCCTGGTCTGCTAATCCAGAGAAACATTTCCTGCAGTCAGCGGTGTGTCCTGACTCTCAGTCTGAAGAAGGGCCTCGACCCGAAACGTCACCCGTTCCTTCGCTCCTGAGATGCCGCCTGTCCCGCTGTGTTACTGCAGCTCATTGTGTCTATCTCGGGAAAGTAGCGCTCGTTCACTGGCAGGCACGGAAATCACTATCAAAATATGGAGGGGACGGGGGAGACTCAATTTTTTGGCGGCCGCGCGCGTATGCGCGCACACAAACATGTTAAGGCTTCGGAGGCTCATACCAGTGCTAAATGCAGCTCAACTCTGCCTGTCTCGCCGGGTTAACTACAGCCCTGCCTGGACTGACGGGACATCAGCGCTGCTTCTCCGCACTGGACATATTTCTCGCAAGTCCAGGCAGGGCTCTAGGTTAACCTGGCGGGACAGGCAGAGTTGAGCTGGGTTTAGCGCTGCTTCCCTGCGCTGGCTGTGGGCCTGGGGGCACACTTCCCGTCTGACACCCAACCTCGCTGGTCACCCGTGGGGGGGGATGTCCCCCACCTGTCAAAACAGAGCGGGGACGTGTCCCCCCCCCCGGATTTCCGCCCCATGTGAATCACTGGTGTCTGAGGCTGGATGACGGGTCTCGTTCAGCTGCAGTTGTGATTCGCGTTGTGCTTCGACTTGTGCTCTGATCCTCCCTCCTCTCCGCAGATCGAGCCGCTGATCATCGAGATGCAAGACCCTGGGAACGGGATCAAGACGCAAACACAGAGGCTGATGATCACCACCATTCCTCACGCCATCACAGGTAAGACCACGTGGTGCCAAAGATGGATTGCAAAGCTTCAAGAAGACAGCGGGAAAGATTCCGTTAAGCTGGGAAAGAGTGCAAGGAAGATTTACGGAAGATGTTGCCAGGGCTCGAAGGGCCTGAGCAACAGGGAGAGGTTGAGCGGGCTGGGACTTGAGAGCTGGGACGCAGAAGCCTGTAGAGTGATCTATAAAATAATGATGGTAATAGATGAGGTGAATGCACAGAGTCTTTTACCCAGGAAATGGGAAAAAACAACTAGTGGGCGAGGACTTAAGGTGACAGGGGAAAGATTTAGCAGGAACCTGATAGGCAACTATTTAGTTCAGTTCAGCCCACCGAGTCCGCGCCGACCAGCGATCCCCGCACACTAACACTATCCTGCACAACCTAGGGACATTTTTGACATTTACCAAGCCATTTAACCTACAAACCTGCACGTCTTTGGAGTGTGGGAGGAAACCGAAGATCTCGGAGAAAACCCACGCAGGTCATGGGGAGGACGTACAAACTCCGCACAGACAGCACCCGTAGTCGGGATCGAACCCGGGTCTGCAGCGCAACAAGCGGTGTAAGGGAGCAACTCTACCGCTGCGCCACTGTGCCGCCCGGTTTCACACAGAGGGTGTTGGGTATATGGAACAATTTGCCAGAGGAAGTAGCTGAGGCAGGTACTATAAGGGCTCTTAAAGTGCTCTTAAAGATAGCGGAGTCAAGGGATATGGGAGAGAAGGCAGGAACGGGATACTTATTGTGGATGATCAGCCATGAGGGCCTTGTGTCGGAGAGGTTTGACCCCGCTCTCTTATCAGGGGTCCTGTCTGTGCCCGCCGCTCCGATCCACCCCCCACAACACAGGCCACTTCGACGCCCTCCCCCCCCCCCCCCCCCCCCCCCCCCCCTCAGGCCAGAGGATGAAGCACAATCAGCTCAAGAGCAACCTCATCCTTGGATTAGCTCGGCCTGTTGCTAGGTTACCCGGTTTAAATTCACGGGCCTTATACAACATACAAACTCCAACACGCACAAGTCCCTGATCTTATCTCCTTGGCGATCTTCCTTGTGTGAGTTGAACGAATACAATTCTTTATTGTCAAATGTGACGAGTCTCAGTGAAATTCTTGCCAAGGTATACAAACAGTCACCTATAAAGGGCGTTTACAAAGTTACAAATTCCCCTTTGTTCTTCCCCCTCCCACACGTTGGGACTCCATTATTCTAAACCCACCCCCACCCACCCACCCACCAACCCCCCCACTTCACGGCTCTTCACCCCACGTCGGGTCCTCCGTTCCTTCCCTCAACAGCGACGTCCTCATCAAAGATCCTATAGCGAGCAAGATAGTCCACTCGATGAAAAAGACGAAGGGCCAAATGGCCTACTCCTGCACGTATTGTCTATTGTCTACTCGGGACTAGCTTAGGAAGGTCCATGGCTAGCAGGGATGGATAGGGCCGAGGGGTCTGATTCCATGCTCTACAACTCGGAAGACTCCAGGCAAGCCAGTGACGTTCAGCTTGACCTCGATCTGACGTACGGCTCATGCGGTTGGATTGCCCTCAGGAGGTGACTGCAATTTCTCCTTGCAGGGAGCGACGTGTTCGAGTGGCTGATTCAACGCCTGCAGGTCACGGAGGAAGGTATGAGATCAGGCGCGTACTCCGCCACCATCTCCCTCCCCCGCCCACCCTCTGTCACTCCTCCCAACACCCACCCTGGACTACTTCCTCCTTGGTCACGCTAGAGGCAGGAAACGTGTTCCCGATGTTGGGGGAGTCCAGAGCCAGGGGTCACACAGTTTAAGAATAAGGGGTAGGCCATTTAGAACGGAGATGAGAAAATACTTTTTCACCCAGAGAGTTGTGAAACTGTGGAATTCTCTGCCTCAGAAGGTGGTGGAAGCCAATTCTCTGGATGCTTTCAAGAGAGAGTTGGATTGAGATCTTAAAGATAGCGGAGTCAGGGGATATGGGGAGAAGGCAGGAACGGGGTACTGATTGTGGATGACCAGCCATGATCACAGTGAATGGCGGTGCTGGCTCGAAGGGCCGAATAGCCAACTCCTGCACCTATTGTCTATTGTCCAGCGATCACCCTATGTCATGGGGTAGACTGAACCCCCCCCCCCCCCCCCCCACCCCGCCCACCCCCCACCGATCTTTGCACGTCCCCAATCCTTTCCAATCGACACTTTCATTTCATGTTTTGTTTACCTCTTGTTTCATGACTGTTGGTAGTTCAGTGTCCCCCCCCTGGGATGAATAAAGTTCTATCGTATCGTAATGCTGCTCGTGTGTCTCCACTGAAGCCGACTGTTGTGTGTGTTTGAATTGTTCTTTGTTAGAAGGAACCTTGCTGGGAAATCTACTCGTGAAGCTTGGCTACATCTACCCATTACAAGAGCCCAAGAACCTGTCCCTGAAGCCGGACAGCAGTCTGTACAGGTTCCAGGTGAGCAAGCCCGTGAGTGAGAATGAAGCGGGGACCTGCTGAGGACCAGTCCGAGTGTGGATGGCTCCATGCCCTCTCACCCCATCGACCCGGCCCTCTGCTGCCTTCTAAAGCTTCTCAACCAAAGATCCTACCGTGAGCAAGATAGATCACTCGACGAAAAAGACGTAGTACGGTCATGGGCAGATTCATGGGTCATTTTTCGGCCCCATTTCCGTAACCGGCTTCCCAAGCTTTCCGTAACCAAAGATCCCACAGGATAATAGTGCGGAGACGGAAGCCGGTTACGGAAACATCCTCGTAAAATAAAAGTTATGTGGTAAAATTCTTCTCATTTTCAGAATTTTAATTTATTAACACAAACTGTTCCCCCACAACGTTGATTACACTGTGGGTCGGGTCGGGTCGGGTCCTGTTACTGAAATGGATGAAAAAAAGGCCCACGTTCTGTTCGGTTGAGTACTACACGTCAGCCCATTCATCGCATTTAGCAGGAGTGGTCTACCTTGATCCGCTATAGGATCTTTGTTCTCAACAGTGAACGCCTCCAGGTTCCTCTGCTCCTGCACCCCAATGTGGTTCTTCCCCCCCAAATACTTAGTCCCAAATCCAGGTGGAACCTGATTGGGGTTTTGGGGTTTCAACCGGGGTTTTGGGGTTTCGACCGGTTTAAATGTCACAGAGCCCCAGAGAAAGGAATTTGGCAACAAAACCTGATGTTCACCACTCAGACAACTCCAGCGCACTGTGCTCCAACTGCAAGATCGACTGTGGTTACTCACTTAGACCACATCTCTGTGGTTACCATCAGTGCAATGCCTTTAACCGGGTGACATTTCTCAAAGCCACTATGGTACCATTTGCCCCCGAGCCTCATCAGGAGACATTGATTGAAAGATACAGCACGGAAACAGGATATTCGGCCCGCCGAGTTGTAATGGTTATATGGGTTGTCACCTCTCACGCTCCGTATACACGTGGAACATGGTCTCTTCCTCGCCACACAAGTGGAAGAGAGACACTGGGAGCCAGTGCAGGGGAGTGGGGGTACAGGTAGCTGGACTGTCTCAGGTGTGTGCAGGCAGCGGCCACCTCCGTGAGCATCTCTTGTTGTGTTTGGGCTGTAACCCACCTCGCCGTCACCTGTGTGTTATTTCCTGGCATCTCTTCTCCCTTCTCAGACTCCGTACTTCTGGCCCAGTCAGGAATGGCCCGCCGAGGACACAGACTACGGTGAGTTGCTTCAACCCCCAACCCAACCTGAAGCTCAGAAGGTCATACGTGATGGGAGTAGAATTAGGCCATTCGGCCCATCAAGTCTACTCCGCCATTCAATCATGGCTGATCTATCTCTCCCTCCTAACCCCATTCTCCTGCCTTCTCCCCATAACCTCTGACACCCGCACCAATCAAGAATACATCTATCTCTGCCGTAAACCCTTCTCCTTCCCATTCACATCAGCTCCCCAACAACAATGGGGGATAGGCCAGGACAGCACAAGAACAGGCCCTTCGGCCCATAGCGTCTGTGCCGAACATGATGCCCAGTTTAAACTAATCATCTCTTCCTGCAAGTGACCCCACCATTCCCTGCATGTTCATGTGCTTCTGCAAAAGCATCTTGAACGCCTCTGTTGTATCTGCCTCCACCACCCCCCCTGGCAGCGTGTTCACGCAGCCATCATTCTCTGTTCAAAGAGACTGCCCCGCACATCTCCTGTAAACTTTGCCCCTCTCACCTTAAAGCTACGTCCTCTAGTCCACCTGAGCGCATAATTTTCACCTGAGAAAAGGTTCTGACTATTTACCGTATCGATAGGGCCGCCAACTGTCCCGTATTAGCCGGGACATCCTTTATATATTGGGCTAAATTAGTTTGCCCCGTACGGTACTGGCCTTGTCCCGTATTTGACCGCTACCCCTCGGGTCGAGGGGACTGTCGGGTCGGAGCGCCACGTCCGGCCCCGACTCACCCACCCCCTCCCCTGCCCCGACGTAGTGCAGCCCATGGAGTGCAGCAGCAGCACCTCGTCAGTGGCCCCGTCGGTCGGCAGCCCGGCCAGCTGTACGACCTTTGGGCCTTCTCTTACCCCCGACACCACCACCCCTCGTTCTCATGGCCGATCATCGGTTCACGAGTTGGATGCGGCACCGGACTTTGAGGGTACAAGGCACAGTGAGATTCTTTGCCTGCGTACCCAAAGTATACAAATGGTCATCACAGATTCCATGGAGCACAGGAGGATGAGGGGAGATCTTATAGAGGTGTACAAAATCATGAGTGGAATAGATTGGGTAGATTCACAGAGTCTCTTGCCCAGAGTAGGGGAATCAAGGACCAGAGGACATAGGTTCAAGGTGAAGGGGAAAAGATTTAATAGGAATCTGAGGGGTAACTTTTTCACAGAAAGGGTGGTGGGTGTATAGAACAAGTGGCCAGAGAAGGAGGTTGAGGCTGGGACTATCCCATTGTTTAAGAAACAGTTAGACATGTACATGGATAGGACAGGTTTGGAGGGATATGGACCAAGCGAAGGCAATAGACAATAGGTGCATTAGACAGAAAGACTTGTAGTTTCTGTAGAATGTCAAGAGACCACGGGATGTCCCAGAGACATCTACACCCAATGACAAGAGATCGCTACGGAGACATGAGGAAACTGGCCTCCTCTCTCTTTGAAATTCTTCATTGACCAACGATTGTTTTTGTTCAACAGCTATCTATTTGGCAAAGAAAAATATCCGTAAAAAAGGTGTGATGGAGGAATACGAGAAGGTAAGAACTGTGGGTGAGCGAGTGGAGAGATGAACGGTTTCTGTGAACTGCCACCAAACTCCTCTGCAACTGCGGAGGGCTTGGGGAGGCCCTGACCACGGGGAACAGTGGAGGAAGAAGACTGACTTTGGTGCCTTCCCACACAGTGGGAAACTTTGATTCTGCTGTGTGGGGATGTTTTGTGTTAAATTCTATAGTGTGTTGAGTCCTGTTTATTTTTATTGTATGGCTGTATGGGAATTCATTTCACTGTGCCATCTGGCACATGTGACAATTAAATCTATCTTGAATCTTGAATCTCTTTCCCAATTCTGGTCATCAATGTGCTTTAATGAGATGAGGGAAAATCTTTTTCACCCAGTGAGTTGTAAATCTGTGGAATTTTCTGCCACAGAAGGCAGCGGAGGCCAATTCACTGGATGTTTTCAATCGAGAGTTAGATTTAGCTCTTAGGGCTAACGGAATCAAGGGATATGGGGAGAAAGCAGGAACGGGGTACTGATTTTGGATGATCAACCATGATCATATTGAATGGCGGTGTTGGCTCGAAGGGCCGTATGGCCTACTCCTGCACCTATTGTCTATGTTTCTAGGTTTCTATAAGAGAGGGTGTTTCTTGAGCAGGTTAACATGACATCCTATAAGCCTCGTCCACTGTCTCCGAGACCCCATGTCCCACTGACCCACACCAGTGGAGATAGTTATAGCTACCTATAGCGGTCTGAAGAAGGATCTCGACCCGAAACGTCACCTATTTCTTTTCTCCAGAGATGCTGCCTGACCCGCTGAGTTACTCCAGCATTTTGTGTCCATCTTCTGAATAACTGAAAACAGTGAAAGCAACATTCACTGAGACTGTATGAACTTGTGCTAGGAATCCCGCCTTCCACCAGCATCTCCAGATGAACAAGAATCGCCCCTTAGCTCAACATAAGAGTTTGCCTGTGAACGCTGGTGGTGAGCGTGGTGGTAGCAGTTAGAAAAAAAACTTGCGGCCAGCAGCAAAGATCCTATAGCAAGCAAGGTAGTCCACTCGACGAAAAAGACGTAGTACGTTCATGGGCAGATTCATGGGTAATTTAAGGCCCAATTTCCGTAACCGGCTTCCGTCTCTGCACCAGAGATCCCACAGGATAATAGTGCGGAGACAGAAGCCGGTTACGGAAACATCCTCGTAAAAATAAAAGTTATTTGGTAAAAATCTTCTCCTCATTTTCAGAATTTTAATTTATTAACACAAACTGTTCCCCCACAATGTTGATTACACTGCGAGTCGGGTCGGGTCCGGTCCGGTTACGGAAATGGATGAAAAAAAAAGGCCCACGTTCCGTTCCGTTGCGTACTACACATCAGCCCATTGCATTTAGCAGGCGTGGTCTATCTTGCTCCTCTAAAGGATCCCTGGCCAGCAGTGGCCACAATATCCCCATCATGTGACACTTTGAGAGATGGTCTCACACATATCTGTAAGGTGCTGCTCCCTGCACATGTGTAGGAAGGAACTGCAACCGAAGATAGACACACACACATAAAACAAACCAAAGACTAGTAAAACATACTGCTAACACATACTAAAAATAACGAAAAAGAAGAAAGGACAGGCAGACTGTTGGCGAGGCAGCCGCTGCTGTTGGCGCCACCTGGTGGACTGTTCCTTGAGATTGAAGACTCATGGCTTTAGCTTTTCTTTGTTGTGTCTTTCTTTTCAAGGAAAACTACAACCTCCTGAACAAGAAGGTCAATCACAAGTGGGATTTTATCATCATGCAAGCCAAGGAACAGTACAGGTAGGTCACTGCCCCATTGCATTGGACACCTGACTGACTGCAGACTTTAGATACACAGCACGTTAACAGGCCCTTCGGCCCACCGAGTCTGTGCCAACCAGCGATCACCCCGCCCGCACACTATCATTATCCCGCACACACCAGGGACAATTTACAATTTTTACCAAAGCCAATTAACCTACAAACCTGCAGGTCCTTGGAGAGTGGGAGGAAACTGGAGCACTCGGAGAAAACCCACGCGAGTCACGGGGAGAACATGCAAACTCCGCACAGACAGCACCCGTATTCAGGATTGAACCCGGGTCTCGCAACTCTGCCGCAGCACCACCGTGCCGCCCCAACTGCATGGACAGCCCATTGGTTGCACTCCAGCTCCCTGCACTAGGAGCAGTAGCAGGCTGTTCGGCCCCTCGTGCTGCTGGTTCATTCAATAATAAGATGGCTGACCACTGGCCGACATGACTTGATTCCCTCAATGTCCATCAATCCCTGACCTGAATGTCCTCAGCACCCGAGCCTCCAAGTACAGGCCCTTTGTGTGGAGAGATACAGAGGTCCACTCACGGCCTGGTCACGGGTGTGACGTGAGGGTCTCCACTCACCCATCCTCCCCAGTAATGTACTCCTGCTCACTTCCCAGTGATGCAGACATATTCATTCATCCACCCAGGAAGTAAATAAGTAAGGAAGTTTATTGGCCAAGTATTCACATACAAGGAATTTGCCTCGGTGCTCCGCCCACAAGTAACAGCATGAAATACAGTGACAGTTACGAATGACTCAGAAAACACTAAACATTAATAATAATAAAACATTCATGATAAAACAGCATTGATCAAGCATGTGAACCAGCAAAATACCAGATCAAAGACAGGCTACTCGTGGATAAAAACTGTTTTTATGTCTGGCTGTGGCAGCTTTGACAAACCGGAGTCGCCTAATGCATCACTGCCCACCCCCTCCGAGTGATGCATTCCTCCCTATCCTCCCCAGTAATGCATCCCTACAGTGCAACCTTCCTCTAGCAATGCAGCCCTGCCGACTCCACAGGAATGCACCCCATTATTGCAGCTATGTTCACCCCACAGTAATGCATCACTGCCCACCCTCCCAGTAAAGCAGTTCCCTCCCACCCCACATAATGCAGCCTAGTGTAGCTCGGTGCAGAGTCAGGCTGCCAGGTTGTACAGTGCAGTCACTCAGTAACACAGAGCTTCCTCTCTTCTTGCCTAGGGCAGGCAAGGAACGCAAGAAAGCGGACAGGTTTGTCCTGGATTGCCAGGAGAGGGCATATTGGCTGGTGCACAGGCCAGAGGTGAGTACCGATTCCAACTGTCCCGTATTAGCCAGGTCATCCCGTATATTGGGCTAAATTGGTTTGTCCCGTACGGTATCGCCCTTGTCCCGTATTTGACTGCAACCACTCGGGTCGAAGGGACTGTCGGGTGGGAGCGCCGCGTCCTGCCCCGCCTCACCCGTCCCGATGTAGTGCAGCTCATGGAGTGCAGCAGCAGCAGCGCCTCGCCCGTGGCCCCATCGGTCGGGAGCCCGGCCAGCTGTCCGACCTTCAGACCTTCGCTTACCGCCGACACCACCCTCCTTCTCGTGGCCGATCATCGGTTGAACGTCAATGAATTGCTGTCGGGAATTTGTCCCTTATTTGGGAGTGAGAAAGTTGGCAACCCCTAGCCATGCCCCTAATACCAACACGGGCATTACCCCGACTGAAGGGCAATGTCCGAACAGACAAGCAGGACCCTTGTTGCAGGCAGCAGCTGATCCGTGCACAGCAGACATAGAATGGCGGTGCTACCTCGATGGGCCGAATGGCCTATTCCTGCACCTATTGTCTATTATCTATTGTCAAACTACCCTTTGCAATAACAGGATAGTATTGGTATTGTTAACAGGCTCCAAGCTGTCATATAAAACTACCCAGGTAAAAACACCCACACATGATTAGGATGAGACTGCTCATGAACGCAACAGGCAGCGCAAAGAGAATGGAAATAAGGTGCAGAAAGAAAGTGCAGATTCAAAAAAGTGCAGCGAGATAGATTGGAAGATTTCTTGCGGCAGAGCAGAGGCCAAACCAACTTGAGGTGCATCCTGATAGGGTGCTTTCTACGGTGCATCTGTAGACATTGGTAAGAGGCATTGGAGACATTCCTTCTCTCCAGAGATGCTGCCTGTCCCACTGAGTCACTCCAGCATTTTGAGCTTATGTTCAGTGTAAACCAGCATCTGCAGTTCCTTCCTACGGTTCAAATTAACGTTGCTTCCTTTCCCCGCAGCCGGGCTGTCTGGACGCAATGGACTACGGGATTAATCGCGCCACTGATCCCAACACGAATAAGGTAGAACAGGTGAGGCTGCGACATCTCTCTCATCCCCCACCTCTCCATCAGCTCCCCTCCTTTGGTGTGACGACCCCTCTCCCCCTCTGCAAACACTCTTGTCAAGTTCTTGCTCCCATTGGTATTGGCTCGTTATACAGTGAAATACTTTAGATAGACACAGAACACTGGAGTAACTCAGCGGGACAGGCAGCATCTCTGGAGAGAAGGAATAGGTGACGTTTCGGGTCGAGACCCTTCTTCAGACTTCTTTCATCCCTTCTCTCCGGAGATGTTGCCTGTCCCACTGAGTTACTCCAGCTTTCTGTGTCCCTCTTCGGTTCAAAGCAGCATCTGCAGTTCCTTCCTAAGCCTTTCACTATCCAGTAAGTTTCAATGAGGTCCCTCCCTCATCCTTCTAAACTCCAGCGAGTACAGGTCCTGTGCCGTCAAACGCTCATCGTATGTAAACCCACTCATTCCTGGGACCATTCTCATAAACCTCCTCTGGACCCTCTTCAGAGCCAGCACATCCGTCCTCAGATATGATGCCAATATCTTGTAGTTTTGAGACTGCAGCGCAGATGTTTGACCATCAGCAAGTCGACTTCCAATGGTCCAATGGTGTTTTTATTGTCGTGCGCAAACGCACAGTGAAATTCGTTTCTGACATTCAGTCCAGTCCAGTATTCCCATTCCTAAGCATATCCTCGATTGGCAATGTGTACAGAAATAGTTCTCTGAGCCAGCATGTAAGAGGCCCCAAGCCATTTTAAAAATCCAGTCCTGGCTCTCATTCACGAGTTATAGAAGTAGAGAATCAGGCCATTCGGCCCATCGAGCCAACTCCGCCATTCAATCATGGCAGTTCTCTGCCTCCGAGTCACATTTCCCTGCCTTCTCCCCATAACCAACGAAACCCGTTCTGATCAAGATCCCGATCCAGGAGAGCCCCAGGCTCTGTACATCGCCTTTATTGGAGGCCCTGTTCCCTCTCCTCGCCCGTCCACCTTTGAACGGGGGGGACCTCCCGCAGCTGGGCTTGAGGGCGCGGTGGAGCCAGAACCCGACTCCCTCCCCTCTCCTCCCGGCCTCGCTCCTGGCACGAAATTGTAGCACATTGCAGCACATCAGTTCCATAGACAAGTCCACCATGGGTTAAAGGTGAATCGGACAGTACCCTAGATGATGGAAGGACCATTCAGAAGCCTTGTAATGGAGGGGAAGAAGCTGTTTTAGTTGGAACGTGCAATGGGTTATTCTGCGTTCCCTCGCAATGATTTTGTGGTGTACATTACCCTGTGGCATTGATTTTCACCCAGAGTGTTGTGAATCTGTGGAATTCTCTGCCACAGAAGGCTGTGGAGGCCAATTCACTGGGTGCTTTCAAGATATTGGAGTTAGATATTGCTCTTAGGGCTATGGTATCAAGGGATATGGGGAGAAAACAGGATGGGGCTACTGATTCTGGATGATATATTGAATGACGGTGCTGGCTCGAAGGGCCGAATGGTCCACTCCTGCACCTAGTTTCTATGTTTCTATGAAACCCTTTGTTGTCTTCACAAGATGACGGTTGACCAACCAGGCTCTGGGGGGAAGGGGGGGTCGGTGGGGGAGCCAAGCGATTGGGAAACCCTCTCCTCGGTTGCCAATTCTCAGCTCTCCGCAGAGCTCAGAGACACTGGCTGGGATTGGAGCGTTCTGTCCGCGGGTGTATACACAGCAACAGACTGCCAATAATAACAATGACATCTCATTTTGTTTCTTTTCTTTTGCAGACTCTTCATTCAGCCTCTCCTTCCATTCACACTCCTCCTATCCATTAGTGTGGTCTGTCTCTGTCCAAATCCATGGATCCATCTTCAATCAGACCTAAACTTAGTACTTTAATGTTTGCCCCCATTTTATCCCACCGGTCCCTGCCCCCATCTCCACCCCATTCTAACCATCCTGTTATTAGGCGGCACAGAGATAAGGAGGTGTAAGGTGTGAAAACAGGACAAGGAGAATAGAGATCAAGGGAGATGTAGAATAGATCGCTGTTCACTGGGAGAACGTCGCAACAAAGCAAACAGATAGAATGTAGTCGGAGACAGTAAGGCTGGTCGGAGTTCTGGAAAGGCGGGAAGGCACGGAGAGAGAGGGAAAGCAAGGGTTACTTGACATCACTGTCATCGTCCATCCTGAAGCTTCTGCCGACAATCAGTGGGAGCCATCACTTGTTGCAATAGATGATGGTGGTGGCAGAATTAGCTCGGGATACTTTCAGTTTCCAGCCCTGTGATAGGCGTGGTGCCTATCTATCCATTACATCCACAGATGCTGCCTGACCACCGAGTTACTTCAGCACTGCAGTTCCTTGTATCTCAGGGTCTCAATTGCAGTCTCCCCCCCCCCCCCCCCCCCCCTTCTGCCCCCCCCCCCCTCCCCCTGGGCAGTCACGGTGACACAGCGGTAGAGTTGCTGCCTTACAGCAAAAATGCTGCGCTGGAGACCCGGGTTCGATCCCGACTACGGGTGCTGTCTGTATGGAGTTTGCACGTTCTCCCCGTGACCTGCGTGGGTTTTCTCCGAGATCTTCGGTTTCCTCCCGCACTCCAAAGTTTGTAGGTTAATTGGCTTGATAAAAATGTAAAATTGTCCAAGTTGGCGATATGCAGAGCACTGCCCTGCCGACTACAACATTCAGAAGGTTCATTGATCAGACACATTCTCTCCCTCCCCATCACTGCCTCCCCCCTCCTCGGCACAAACACGACCTCTCCCTCCCTCCCTCCACCTACTGCATGATGTGAACCTCTGATACGGAGAGGACTGGACCTACTTGACCAGCTCCTCTTTGACAAACAGTCTGCTGGCTCAGTCCGGCCAAGCTGTTGCCATTGCCCCAGCCGGAAGTGAACCCCTTGAAGCTGACCACGGAAAACAAAAGATAAACGTAAGGTTTGAAATTTGACCCATGGAGAAGCAGAGGAAGCAGGAAACACTCAGCGGGTCAGTCAGCACCTGTGGAGAGAGGAACAGAGTCAACGTTTCCGGTCGGTGACTTTGCATCGAAATACCCCTTTCATAAGGTCATAAGTGATAGGAGCGGAATTAAGCCATTCGGCCCATCAAGTACTACACCGCCATTTAATCATGGCTGATCTATCTCTCCCTCCTAACCCCATACTCCTGCCTTCTCCCCATAACCTCTGGCACCCGTACTAATCAAGAATCTACCCATCTCTGCCTCAATAATATCCACTGACTTGGCCTCCACAGCCTTCTGCAGCAATGAATCCCACAGATTCACCACCCTCTAAAGAAATTTCTCCTCATCTCCTTCCTAAAATAACGTCCTTTAATTCTGAAGCTGTGACCTCTGGTCCTAGACTCTCCACGAGTTGGAAACATCCTCTCCACATCCACTCTGTCCGATCGTCCGACCGTTTTAGGTCGATGACTTTTCATCAAACTACCCCCCCCCCCATCCCAGCTCTATCTCCAGCTCGGGCCTCCCAGCCTGTCCACTGTTAATGCTTTCAGTTCCCTGCCTGACTGCGTTCTCCCTCGAAGCCGTCGTGAACTGCTCTGATTCCTCCCTTTGACCCACACGCTCCCACATCATATCTTTGTCCATAAAGTCTTTGAAAATGTGGCTGCGTTTGTTCTATGCATATGTGTATGATCGTGCAGATTGGGAGCCTGCCAAGAGATAGACACACAAAGCTGGAGTAACAGGCAGTATCTCTGGAGGGAAAGCATCCTGAAGAACATCACCCGTTCCTATTCTCCAGAGATGCTGCCTGTCCCGCTGAGTTACTCCGGCTTTTTGTGTCTAGCTTTGGTTGAGACCAGCATCTGCAGTTCCTTCCTGCGCACACGGGGTTAACAAGAGGTTGGACTATCCGCTACGGAGCCCCATCTCCGCACTCTCCGCCCCCTCGCTTAGAAATAATTGTTAGTTGCTGGAAATTAACTTGGCTTCGAGCCGTGACTCATTTAAATAGTTGGAAGGCGTGAAGAATAATGACCAGTTTGTGGCAGAGGATTTTCATATATAACGATTTAGCAAGTCTCTGGAAGAGAGGAAGGCTTCCAGAATCTGCAGCTGGTTGGCGTGGAAACAGGCCCTTCGGCCCAACTTGCCCACACCAACCAACATGTCCCATCTACACCAGTCGCACTTGCCTGCTTTTGGCCTATATCCCCCTAAACCTGTCCTATCCATGCACCTGTCTATTTGTTTCATCAACGTTATGATAGTCCCAGCCTCAACCACCTCCTCCGGTAGCTTGCTATTCACTGGAATTTAAAAGGATGAGAGGGAATCTTATGGAAACATATAAAATTCTTAAAGGATTGGACAGGCTAGAGCAGGAAAAATGTTCCCGATGTTGGGGGAGTCCAGAACCGGGGTCACAGTTTAAGAATAAGGGGTAGGCCATTTAGGACTGAGATGAGGAAACATTTGTTCGCCCAGAGAGTTGTGAATCTGTGGAATTCTCTGCCACAGAAAGCAGTGGTGGCCAATTCACTGGATGTTTTTCAAGACAGTTAGATTTAGCTGTTAGGGCTAAAGGAATCAATGAAAATGGGGAAGAAGCAAGGACGTGGCACTGATTTTCGATGATCAGCCATGATCATATTGAATGGCGGTGCTGGCTCGAAGGGCCAAAGGGCCTACTCCTGCACCTATTTTTCTATTTCAATGTTTCTTTCTCTGTTCCATACACCCACCAGTCTTTGCGTGAAAAAGTTACCCCTCAGATTAGCGTAGAGCGCACAAGTGTGAAACCTGGGATTTGATGGCAAGTCAAAGCCTGGTCATTAGGCCTGAAGCCATTGGAAGCGGTTGCTAAGGTGATATGTGGAGGGGTAGTTGTAGCATGCTCTTGTGGTAAACACCTTCCACGATTGCCCTTCATCCCACTGTGTTCACTTCCAGGCACCGTGTTAGAGGGAAGATGTTGTTAATTTGGAGACGAGTTACAACGATATTGTCCGGGCTCGAGGGTCTGAGCTGTAGAGAGAGAGGTTGAGCTGGCTGGGTGTCATTGGGTTGTGGGGAAAAGGCAAGAGGATTAGGTTTGGAGGGAGAGATAGATCAGCCTTCATATTCCCCCTATCACGTGATTTTTTTACTCTATACCCTGGAGCGCTAGTGGATGAGGGCTAATTGTACAAAGGTGTACAAAATCATGAGAAGAATAGATCGGGTAGACTCCCAGAGTGTGAGGAATCGAGAACCAGAGGACATAGGTTTACGATGAAGGGGGAAAGGTTTGACAGGAACTGAGGGATAACTTTTTCACGCAAAGGCTGGAACGAGCTGCCGGAGGAGGTAGTTGATGCAGGGACTATCGCAATGTTGAAGAAACAACTAGACAGGTACATGGATAGGGCCGGTTTACAGGGATATGGGCCAAACACAGACAGGTGGGAGTAGTGTAGATGGGACATGTTGGTTGGTGTGGGCAAGCTGGGCTGAAGGGCCTATTTCCACGCTGTATCACTCTAGGACACCAGCAGGTGGCAGAGTAGGCAGAGCAAAGGTACAACACAAAGTGCTGGAGTAACTCAGTGGGTCAGGCAGCATCAGTGGAGGGAGTGGACAGATGAATTTGCTGGCCTAGACCCAGATACAGCCTGATTATAGTAAGGGGGAAGAAAGCTGGAAAACATGTGGGGCCAGGACAAAGCCTGGCAAGTGATAGGTAGACAAAATGCTGGAGTAACTCTGCAGAACTGGCAGCATCTCTGGAGAGAAGGAATGGGCGACGTTTCGGGTCGAGACCCCTCTTCAGACAAGTGATAGGTGGGTACAGGAGAGGGGGGGGGGGGGGAGTTCTAGGTTGGCAGATGGATGGAGTGACCAAAGGTTGAAACGTGAAAAGGAGACGAAAGGATGTCAGATAAGGAGAGAAATGAAGTGAAATGTAAAGCCGGAGGGGAGGAATATTGGTGGAGGGGACAGGGGGGGGGGGGGGGGGGGGGGGGGGGGGGGGGGGGGGGGGGGGGGGGGGGGGAGAGGGGGAAAATTATATCCAGGTGTCAGGGGTTATGGGGAGAAGGCAGCAGAATGGGGTTAGGAGGGAGAGATAGATCAGCCATGATTGAATGGCGGAGTAGACTTGATGGGCCAAATGGCCTAATTCTGCTCCTAGCCCTTATGAAAAAGGGGCTGGATAGTGGGATAAATGGGTGCACACCTATCTGCCAATAAAATCCCTCCTTCACCTCTATCCAGCTATCATTCGCTCGGTTTTGTTCGACCACCCACTTCTCTTCCAGCTTCCCCCCCCCCCCCCCCCCGCAATCAGTCTGAAGAAGGGTCTCGACATGAAACGTCACCCGTGCATTCATTCCACAAATGCTGCTTGACCCGCTGAGTTCCTCCAGCACTTTGCGTTTTACTCAAGATTGCAGCATCTGCAGTTCCTTGTGTCGCCGTTGTAGAGCAAAGGCTTGGATGCAAATTTCCTGGAGGTATTTCCAGCTGGTCTGTGCCAAAGGACCCATTTCGGTGCTGCATCACTAACATGCTTCAGGCTAGGTCCCCGTTCATCAGTCAATGAAAGTAAGCATGCAGATACAGCAGGCAGTGAAGAAAGCAAATGGCATGTTGGCCTTCATAACAAGAGGAGTTGGGTATTGGAGCAAAGAGGTCCTGCTGCAGTTGTATAGAGCCCTAGTGAGACCACACCTGGAGTATTGTTTGCAGTTTTGGTCTCCTAATTTGAGGAAGGACGTGCTTGCTATTGAGGGAGTGCATGGACTGTGTGTGAAGATGTTTCTGTGTTAGATTCCTACTAATTACTTCACTCTTCTTTTTCCACCAGAGAAAGACCCATGATTTTCACAGGAGAGAGGTGAGTACTGTGCTTTGTATGCTCATCTTGTATGTGTGTTGCAGGTTTTGTATCTTCCTCAAAATGCTACGCGCTAGCGCTTTCATTTTTACATATTCTGACACATTTTTGCCCTCCACACCGTAATCAGGTTTACAAGATTTGATGCTATATTTCACAAGTTATTGATGATTAAAGCTTTAAAAAAAGCCAACTTTAACATGATTTTACTGTTAAAATCCTTCCTGCCAGCTTCCATCACACTTTGATACAAAGTTGCAAGACAGGAACACTCTGAACTTTTCACCTCAATGGGATATCACAGCAAGTGCTTCAACAGGAGGGGGAGGGCGAATTGGTATTGTAATTGGAACTGCTGCGGCAGGCAGGGGAAGTGCAATTGGAATTTTATTTTAAGTCCCGTGCTGGGGGAGGCAGGGGAGTGCTGGAATCTTACATTCGGGAACAGGTTGAGTTTGCGGGACCACACCTCCCGTGGGGGCTACGGGTTAGTGGTGCAATATTGCTTTGGGGAATGGGTTGCGTTGTTGGACCAGGCCTCCCGTGTGACAAGGACCCAAAGGGTCCCCACTTGGTCATCTTTAAATTCCAAAAGAAACAGAGAGAAACGCTTCTTTTTAAACGTCGAAGCATCAAATACTGCTTGTGGGATATATCATATGATACGATATGATAGAACTTTATTCATCCCCAGAGGGAAATTGTTAGTGATTTATACAATTAAGGGTGGCGTTTAGTTTAGTTTACTTTAGTTTAGTTCATTCCGGTGGTGCCGAGATTGTAATGTCCGGACTGTGAGTGAAACGGCTCGCAGTTGTCTGTTTAACACCCTGCGCCTGTAGAATCAGTGAAACATTCCTCGGATCACCTTCTTCATGTTACAGAGTGTCGTTGTTCACTCTACTGACCGTGTCTCTCCTCCTTGTTAGATCCTCTACTATCAACAAGCCCTGGTGAGGTCCAGAGTGAAGTCCTCGGTGTCATTAGGAGGGTGAGTAACCCCGCGACATGTCGACACATGACGCCTGTCTGGTCAGGAGTAGTCACCCAAAGAATCATACCTTTTTCTGGTCGACACTGGATTTTCGGCCACCTGCTGCCACTATGACGGGTGCCGGCAAGTTGCCGAAAAAATTGCGTAAGTGGGACAGGCCCTATAGGATGCTGCTGTTTATCGTAGACTGGGCTGCAGCTCATGCATTTGTGGGTCTGCAGATGAGTTTTAAACAATGCAGCGCCAACACGATCGGCTGTGAGTTATAAGGAGACACTGGATAGGCTGAGCCGGTTTTCCCTGGGGTGACGCAGGCCGAGGGATGACATGTAGAGGTTTATAAAATTATAAGAGGGGCGTTTAGTTTAAATACACAGAGCGGAAACAGGCCCTTCAGCCCACTGAGTCTGCGCCGACCAGCGATCCCCGCACATTAACACTATCCCACACACACCAGGGACAATGTCCACCACAGGGGTAAAGGTGAATCGAACAGTACCCTAGATGATGGAAGGACCATTCAGAAGCCTAGTAATGGAGAGGAAGAAGCTGTTTTAGTTGGAAAGTGCAATGGGTTCTTCTCCATTCCCCTCGCAATGATTTTGTGGTCTACATTGTGCAGTGGCACTGATTTTCACCCAGAGAGTTGTGAATCTGTGGAATTCTCTGCCACAGAAGACAGTGGAGGCCAATTCACTGGGTGTTTTCAAGAGAGCATTAGATATAGCTCTAAGGGCTAACGGGAATCAAGGGATATGGGGAGAAGCAGGAGCGGGGTACAGATTTTGGATGATCAGCCATGTTCATATTGAGTGGCAGTGCTGGCTAGAAGGGCTGAATGTATTTCTATGTATAGGGCTCTGGTAAGACTACATCTGGAGTATTGTGTACAGTTTTGGCCTCCTAATTTGAGGAAGGACATCCTTGAGATTGAGGCAGTGCAGCGTAGGTTCACGAGATTGATCCCTGGGATAGCGGGACTGTCACATGAGGAAAGATTGAAAAGACTATGCTTGTATTCACTGGAGTTTAGAAGGATGAGGGGGTATCTTATAGAAACATATAAAATTGTAAAAGGACTGGACAAGCTAGGTGCAGGAAAAATGTTCCCAATGTTGGGCGAATCCAGAACCAGGGGCCACAGTCTTAGAATAAAGGGAGGCCATTTACGACTGAGGTGAGAAAAAAACTTTTTCACCCAGAGAGTTGTGACTTTGTAGAATTCCCTGCCAATGAGGGCAGTGGAGGCCAAATCAGTGGATGGATTTAAGAGAGAGTTAGATAGAGCTGGTGGAATCAAGGGATCTGGGGAGAAGGCAGGCACGGGTTATTGATTGGGGACGATCAGCCATGATCAAATGAATGACGGTGCTGGCTCGAAGGGCTGAATGGCCTCCTCCTGCACCTATTCTCTATGTTTCTATTAATGCTATCCCTTGTACCTGTTCCATCAGGGTTCTGAAATACTGTGAGCAGTATTTCACCCACGACCCTATCATGTCAGGCTGCCTGCCCAATAACCCTTGGATTACCGATGACACAACGCTTTGGGAACTCAATGCTCCAATGTAAGTAAGAAAAAACTGCAGATGCTGGTTTAAATTGAAGGTAGACACAAAATGCCGGAGTAACTCTGCGGGACAGGCAGCATCTCTGGAGAGAAGGAATGGGTGACGTTTCGGGTTGCGACCCTTCTTCAGACTGATGTCAGGGAAGAGGGAGATACAGAGATAAGGAAGTGCAAGGTGGGAAAACAGGACAAAGGGGATAGGGATCAGGGACAATGTAGAATAGATTGTCGTTATCTGGGGGAAGGTGACAACAAAGCAAACAGAGATAAAATACATTCAGAGACAGTCGGAGAACTGGGAAAGGGGAGGGATGGGGAGAGAGGGAAAGCAAGGGTTACTTGAAGTTAGAGAAGTCAATATTCATACCGCTGGGGTGTAAGCTGCCCAAGCAAAATATGAGGTGCTGTTCCTCCAATTTGCGCTGGGCCTCACTCTGACAATGGAGGAGGCCCAGGACAGAAAGGTCAGTGTGGGAATGGGAGGGTAGTTAAAGTGTTTGGCAACGGGGAGAACAGATAGGTTTAGGCAGACTGAGCGGAGGCGTTCAGCGAAACGATGGCCGAGTCTGTGCTTGGTATAACTTTCCTTTAGTTGGAGGTCAGCAAGGGATGGGCTTCTGGCCCAGCGGCGAGTGCCATGCTCTTACTATCTTATAACCAGCCTGTCCTTGGTCACTGCAGGGTGGACAGCCCGACCAAGCTGCGGGTGGAGCGCTGGACATTCGGCTTTGCCGAGCTGATGAGAGATCCCATGGGACGCCTGAACTTCGAGCTCTTCCTGAAGAAGGAATTCAGTGGTATGTGTGTCATAAGGTCATAAGTGATACGAGCAGAATTAGGCCATTCGGCCCATTCCACCATTCAATCGTGGCTGATCTATCTCTCCCTCCTAACCCCATTCTCCGGCCTTCTCCCCATAACCCCTGACACCCGCACTAATCAAGAATCTATCTATGTCAGACTTAAATATATCCACTGACTTGGCCTCCACAGCCTTCTGTGGCAAAGAATTCCACAGATTCACCACCCTGTGACTATAGTTATGTGTGGAGCCAGCCCAGATATTTATAGGCGGGCGAGGGTGTGGGATGCTATGGGAAGCAAGGGGATTTATGTGTGGCTTCAAGTGGTGACTGGTGGTGAGCCTTTGGAGACTGTGGTAGAACAGGTGGTGCAGCGATGGGCTGAATGGCCTCGCTCTGCTCTGTGCTTCTTTACGGGAGCTCTCTGAATTGAACGATGCCGCTATGTGTGTCACAAAATCCTAAACCATGAAGTTAAAGATCACAACTCGTGGACAGCGAGTATCTCAAATCACATGAATTCTGTAAGGACAAATTTCTATTTACTGCCAGAATGCAGCTTGATTTCGTCTAAGCTGCTAATTTGTTGTCATAGAGTGATGATACAGGTTGGAAACAGGCCCTTCGGCCCAACTCACCCATACCGGCCAACATGTCCCAGCTACCACTAGTCCCACCTACCTGCGCTTGGTCCATATCCCTCCAAACCTATCCTATCCATGTACCTGTCTAACTGTTTCTTAAACATTGGGCTAGTCCCAGCTTCAACTACCTCCTCTGGCAGCTTGATCCACACACCCACCACCCTTTGTGTGAAAAAGTTACCCCTCCGATGCCTATTAAATCTTTTCCCCCTTCACCTTGAACCTATGTCCTCTGGTCCTCGATTCCCCTACTCTGGGCATGAGACTCTGTGTATCTACCCGATCTATTCCTCTCATGATTTTGCACACCTCAACAAGATCACCCCTCATCCTCCTGCGCTCCAAGGAATAGAGACCCAGCCTACTCAACCTCTCCTGAGAGCTCAGACCCTCTAGTCCTAGCAACATCCTCGTAAATCTGCTCTGAACCCTTTCAAGCTTGACAACGTCTTTCCTATAGCATGGTGCCCAGAACTGAACACAATACTCTAAATGATGTTTCACCAACGTCTTATACAACTGCAACATGACCTCCCAACTGTGTGAACCAGTGAACTGATGGGTTTTTTTTACATCATAGTGGAAAACCTGGCTTTCTGGGAAGCTTGTGAAGAATTAAAGTATGGAGATCAGTCAAAGGTCAAGGAGAGAGCAGAGGAGGTTTACAAGTAAGTTGGTGTGACACATCCTTAACACTCGCCCTGTCAATAGATGGTGCCTCTGATTAGCTGGATGTCCCAAGTCGACCCGTATAAAATACACCAACCAATATTTGCTGAGATGGGTGAGGCAGGCTTCACAGTCGCAGCAGGTTGCCGAAACTTTTCAACATGTTGAAAATCCAGCGGCGACCAGAAAAAGGTACGACTCTTTGGGCGACTACAATACAATACAAAACAATACAATACAATTTATTTGTCATTTGAACGTCATTGAGGAGCAAATGTTGTTTCTGCAGCCATACACACAAGAAAGAACCAAGACACAACACAATTTACACAAACATCCACCACAGCGCATCTCCTCCTCGCTGTGATGGAAGGCAAAGACTTATCTCTCCCCTGCACTCCTCGTTCCCCTCCCGATGTCAGAGTCTTGTTGTTGGAGTCCCCGGCGTGCGCTAGCAAAGTCCCACAGCAATTCCAAGCCGCGCCGGGCGATGATGTAAGGCCCTGCTCCAGGTACTCTTCAACCCCGCAACTCGGGCGGGAGAAGTCGCCGTTGCGGAAGCCCTGAAAAGCGGTCTCCCACCAGGGACCCGCGGGCTCCCGGTGTTACTGTCCACCAGACCTGCGGTAAGCCTCCGAATCTCCGGGGTCGGGTCGCAGCAGCGCGCCACCACAGCTCCACCCGATCCGAACTCGGCCAGCTCCGCGATGGTAAGTAGTTCCGCAGCTCCGCGACTGGAGCCCCAGGTCGTTCCGGTTGGAGGCCGCTCCACGGTGCTAGGCCCCAACGACAACGGAGACCCGACAGGGAAAAGGTCAGAGGTTACACAAAAAAGCTGGAGAAACTCAGCGGGTGCAGCAGTATCTATGGAGCGAAGGAAATAGGCAACGTTTCGGGCCGAAATCCTTCTTCAGACTGATCGGGGGTGGGGGTGGGCGGGGACAAGAAAGGAAAAAGGAGGAGGAGCCCGAAGGCTGGGGGATGGGAGGAGACAGCAGGGGGACTGAGGAAGGGGAGGAGACAGCAAGGACTAACAAAATTGGGAGAATTCGATGTTCATGCCCCCAGGATGCAGACTCCCCAAACGGAATATGAGGTGCTGTTCCTCCAATTTCCGGTGCTGCTCGCTGTGGCCATGGAGGAGACCCAGGACAGAGAGGTCGGAGACGGAGTGGGAGGGGGAGTTGAAGTGCTGAGCCACCGGGAGGTCAGCTTGGTTATTGCGGACCGAGCGGAGGTGTTCGACGAAACGATCGCCCAACCTACGCTTGGTCTCACTGATATAGATCTGCTGACATCTAGAGCAGCGGACGCAATAGATGAGGTTGGAAGAGATGCAGGTAAACCTCTGTCGCACCTGGAACGATTGCTTGGGTCCTTGAACGGAGTCGAGGGGGGAGGGACAAGTGTTGCATCTCTTGCTGTTGCAAGGGAAAGTGCCCGGGGGAGGGGGTGGTACGAAAGGGAAGGGAAGAATTGACAAGGGAGTTATGGAGGGAGCGGTCTTTGCGGAAGGCAGATATGGGGGGAGATGGGAAGATGTGGCGAGTGGTAGGGTCACGTTGGAGGTGGCGAAACTGACGGAGGATTACTTTTTGTATGTGACGGCTGGTGGGGTGAAAGGTGAGGACTAGGGGGACTCGGCCCTTGTTGCGAGTGGGGGGATGGGGAGAGAGAGCAGTGTTGCGGGGTATGGAAGAGACCTTGGTGCGAGCCTCATTTATGGTGGAGGAGGGGAACCCCCGTTCCCTGAATAATGAGGACATTTCAGATGTCCTGGTGTGGAACGCCTCATCCGTGGAGCAGATGCGGCGTAGACGGAGGAATTGGGAGTAGGGGATGGAGTCCTTACAGGAAGCAGGGTGGGAAGAAGTGTAGTCCAGGGAAAAGGTCGGGTTCTCCGTGCAGGGGAAAGATTTTAAAAGTTTCCCCACCCCCGCCCCCACCCCCACACAGATACCCACACACATACCCACACACATACACAAAAAAAAAAAACTACATTCAAACGAGACAAAAAATAATAAAAAGACAGACGGACTGCAGAGGCTGCTGCAACGTGAGTCGCGCCGCCCACACGCCCACTACTCATCGCGGTCACGGGGTGACGCCTGTTTGGAGGTGAGTAGTCGCCCAAAGAGTCGTACCTTTTTCTGGTCGCCGCTGGATTTTCATCAAGTTGAAAAATTTCGGCAACCTGCTGCGACTGTGACGGGTGCTGATAAGTCGCGGAATAAATCTCGTAAGTGAGACAGGCCCTGAAGGAGTGGATGAGAAACTGGGATAACATAGAACTAGTATGAAAGGGGTGACCAATGGTTGGCATGGCGGACCAGGGGCCTGTATCACTAAGCCACCCTTTGCTCTCCACCATGTGAAAATACCTTCTCTCTTATGAATTCAGGACCTTCCTGGCACAAGGTGCAAGGCGTTGGATAAATATTGATGGCCAGACGATGGAAATCACCGTGAAGGGTCTGCAGTATCCTCATCGCTACGTGCTGGACGCTGCCCAGACACACATCTACATGCTGATGAAAAAGGTCATCCTTTGCTGATTTCACTGCCTTTCAGTCCCCACCTAGTCCCACCGACTCATTGTCCTTCAGGGCCTGGTCAGCACGAGGTGTGTGTGGGTCCAGTGTCACTTTGTTTCCTCCTCGCACGCTAAACCTGGGAGTAACGTGACAAGGCTAACGGACGAGGAAACAAAAGTTAATAGCTAGTCGTGAGGAGCTGTAGATGCTGGTTTACAGTGAAGATGGACACCCAGTAACTCAGCGGGACAGGCAGAAAAATGGGCAGCGTTTCGGGTCAAGACTGAAGAAGGGTCTCGACCCGAAACCTTTCTCCATTCCCCATTATTATTTACCCATCTTATCGTCTTTAGCCATCTCTCCCTCTCGATCTGTGTTTATATTATTTCCTCTTGCACTGTTTCGCCTCATGCTTTATACATTTTTTCTCTAGTTTGCAAAATCCTCTAGTTTGTAAAAATCTTAGCCAGCTATATTTTCTCCAGAGATGCTGGGATTCACTTGCTGTCTCTCCACATCATACCCACATAACAGCCTGGCTCGCAGAGTTACTCCAGCTTTTTGTATCTATCTGCAGTTCCTTTTTATTGCTGCAAGTCATTTCTTTGGCTCAGCATCACCCCCTTGAGGGCATTCAGGGAAGGACAGTTAAAGTAAAGGAAGGTACTGCAGATGCTGATTTAAATCGAAGATAGACACAAAATGCTACAGTAACTCAGAGGTAGACAAAAGTGCAGGAGAAACTCAGCGGGTGCAGCAGCTTCTAGGACATAGGCAACGTTTCGGGGTGAAACCTTTCTTCAGCACTCAGAGGGACAGGCAGCATCTCTGGGGAAAAGGAATGGGTAAGGTTTCAGCTCGAGACTGTTCTTCAGACTGATGTCAGGGGAGTGGGCGGTGCATAGATAAGGAAGAGCAAGATGTGAAAACAGGACAAAGGGAATGCAGACCTAGGAGAATGTAGAATAGATCGTTGTTAGTTGGGAGAAGGTTATTGGTGACGTTGCCTGGGGCACAGGAATAAAACTCATAATCCCCGCCCCAGCTTTGTCAAGATTCGATTGCAACTCCTGGTTATTCACCACCATGTCTCTTTCTTGATCATTCTGGCAGGACTCGTACCCTCGTTTCCTGAGGTCCCCCATTTACAAGGATCTGCAAAATGTGGCACTGGTTCCCGAAGAGACGAAACAAAAGAGGTGAGTGTTGCATGGTCTCATCTCTCCAGCTGGTTAGGGGAGAGGTGGGGTATAGTGTGACGGCAGAATCCAAGCCGATTCCTTAACAGGGGAGGGAAGTTCAATAGTTATCGCTCAAAGGAGTTGAGGTGCAAACGTGGTTGAGGTAATGCGTCCGTGACGTGGCGGAGATGGGGCTGGTAAAGCTGGAGGGACAGCCCGATTTTCGTGTCCACCTCCATCCCTGGCCCGATCCATCCTCCCCACAGACTCCATCACCCCAGTCCTCTGCTCGCCGGGCTCCACTGGATCATCAGACCAGGCAGCATCTGTGGAGGGAGAGAGGGAAACAAGATTTACAAGTCCCTTCCATCACAACCGCCGAGTCTGAGGAATGGTCATCAATCCAACTGTGCCTCATTCTCTACAGATGCTGCCCAACCTGCAGTGTATATCCAGCATGCCCTGCTTTAAATTCTAGGCTTCCAGCTTCTGCGGGACGTTAATATAATCTGGCATTCTGCAGCTACAAGGAACTGCAGATGCTGGTTTATGTCAAATTAGACAAAAGCTGCTGGAGTAACTCAGCGGGTCAGGGAGCATCTCTGGAGAGAAAGGATGGGTGACGTTTCAGGTTGGGACCCTTCTTCTGAAAAATCATAGAAACATAGAAAATAGGTGCAGGAGGAGGCCATTCGGCCCTTCGAGCCAGCACCGCCATTCATTGTGATCATGGCTGATCGTCCCCAATCAATAACCCGTGCCTGCCTTCTCCCCATATCCCTTGATTCCACCAGCTCCTAGAGCTCTCTCTAACTCTCTCTTAAATCCATCCAGTGATTTGGCCTCCACAACTCTCTGGGTGAAAAAGTTTTTTCTCACCTCACCTTAAATGGCCTCCCCTTTATTCTAAGAAGAGTCCCAACCTGAAACATCACCCATCCTTTCTCTCCAGAGACGCTGCCTGACCAGCTGAGTTACTCCAGCAGCTTTCGTCTAATTTGGGATCATGCTGTGCGTTAGATTGGGGGGGGGGGGGGGGGGGGTGGACTTCCTGGGCATAGAGCTCAGTGGGAGCTGGGGGGGTGGTGGTGGGGATGGGGTGGGTGTGACGCCGGTGGGTTTGATGGCCGCGCTGGTTGCGCTGCATCCTCTCGGCCTCTCAGCGTGCCCGTTGTTTTTGCAGCAACTTCCCCTTCATGCGGCGGCAGAGGCGCTCGAGCCCCAGCCCCGTCATCCTGCGGCAGCTCGAGGAAGAGGCGAGGGCCGCCAGGGCCGCCGGAGCCGGAGCCGGCAAGGCAGTCGACATCACGCAGGTGATGAACAGATTAGAACGCAAGCACCAACTCAAACAGGAGCCCCCCAAAGCCGAGGCTCAGTAACCAACCCCCCCCAGCTCCGCCAGGGTGGGAGGTAGTGGGTGGGGGGTGGGCAGTAGTCTATAAATTAGACCCAGTCCTTTCAGAGCAAGCAACACACAAAGTGCCGAAGAACTTGGCGATTCTAGCAACATCTCCGGAGCGGATGGACAGGTGACGTTTTGGATTGATTCAAGTAGGGAGAAAAAACTGGAGAAGAAGAAACGACAGGTTTAAGGTGAAGGGCAAAAGATTGAATAGGAATCTGAGGGGCAACCTTTTTCACACAGTTGTGAAGGGTGGTGGGCGTATGGAACAAGCTGCCAGAGGAGGTAGTTGAGGCTGGGACTATCCCAATGTTTAAGAAGCAGTTAGACAGGTACATGGATAGGACAGGTTTGGAGGGATATGGACCAAACGCTGGCAGGTGAGACTAGTGTAGCTGGGACATGTTGGCCGGTGTGGGCAAGTTAGGCTGAAGGGCCTGTCTCCACGCTGTATCACTCTGTGACTCTAAGAGGAACGCTGCCTGCCCCACTGAGTCACTTCAGCAAGTTGTTTGGTGTGTTTTTAGCTTGGGATTCTGGCATCTGCAGCCTCTTGTGTCGGTTTTCAGAGTGAGATTAGGGCAACACTTCTACGCGCAGAGTGGGGAGGAGGCGGATGAACGTTACAATTGATGCAAAGCCCACTGAACCGAGAGTTCAAATCTTAGCTTGGCCTAGCAAGATGGACAGTGGGCAGATAGGAATCAGATACAGGCAAGTTAGAAAACACATCTGCCATCTGTGGAATCCATGAATACAATGGTACGTGGGTAGCAGGGAACTGTAATAAACTGATATTGAGGTGGCCAGGGAGTTATTTACAGTATGATACGGGTAGCTATGGACGAGGTGACACACAGTCTCATATTTCGCTTGGGCAACTTACAGCCCAGCGGTATGAATATTGATTTCTCCAACTTCAGGTAACCCCAGCATTCCCTCTCTCTCTCTCTATCCCTCCCCCACCCAAGTCGCACCAGCTTCTCGTTCTCACCCAGCAAACAGCTAACAATGGCCCGTTTCCTTTACCATCGTTACTTTTTTGCACATCTTTCATTCATTGTTCTTTATCTCTCCACATCGCCCTCTATATCTCTCGTTTTCATTACACTGACTCAGTCTGAAGAAGGGTCTCGACCCAAAACGTCACCCATTCCTTCTCTCCAGCGATGCTGCCTGTCCCGCTGAGTTACTCCAGCATTTTGCGCCTGTGTAAGGTGACGTAATATTTTATATATATATATATATAAAATATAGTGACACATGGGTTATTTTAAGGGACTTTATTTAACATGGGTGTTAGGAAGCTGAATTCAGTTACACACAATGGAGAAGCCATATGTAAAATCACACTCAGTTAGTTGGGGAGCTATTAATAAGGCAACTCACAGGTAACTAGGCAGCTTAATATCAGGTAACAGCAAGGTAGTTTGGGAACTATATTATATAATAAAGTGATCTATATATACAGGTAGGAAGAGGGGGAGAGTTTATGTAACACTCAGGTAGTCAGGGATTGATAGATAAGGCGCACAAGTAATTAGAGAATTGTATATAAAATACAACGGCAACAACAAATACAAGGGCTGATTGTGTGTAGCCTGGTACAGTGGAGTAATGTGTAGGAAGGAACTGCACATGTTGGTTTAAGCTGAAGATGGACACAAAAAGCTGGAGTAACCCAGCGGGACAGGCAGCATCTCCGGAGAGAAGGAGTGAGTGACGTTTCGGGTCTGGAGAAGTTTTCCCGACCCATTCTTTCTCTCCACAGATGCTGCCTGTCCCGCTGAGTTACTCCAGCTTTTTATGTCTATTCACAGCGGGAGTAATTGTGGATTCAGGGAACAAACTGCAGGCACAGCAGGCTCCAACAGTTCACCTGCAGTGCTCGATGTTGAAATGTGTTCTTGCCGTTATAATTTCTAAAGTTTAGGGAAGATGTTAGTTCAGTTCAGTCCAATTTAGTTAGTTACGTGTACAGTGAAAAGCTTTTATTGCGTGCTATCCAGTCAGCAGAAAGACACTATATGATTACAATCGACTCAAAGAATGGGTCGACTGGGCTTATATTCACTGGAATTTAGAAGGATGAAAGGGCATTCTTATAGAAACATATAAAATTCATAAGGGATTCGACAGGCTAGATGCAGGAAAAATGTTCCCTATGTTGGGGGAGTCCAGAACCAGGGGTCACCGTTTACGAATGAGGGGTAGGCCATTTAGGGCTGAGATGAGGAAAATCTTTTTCACCCAGAGAGTTGTGAATCTGTGGAATTCTCTGCCTCAGAAGGCAGTGGAGGTCAATTCACTGGATGTTTAGATATCGATAGATAGAGGGAGTTAGATATAAGTCTTAGGGCTAACGGAATCAAGGGATACATGGAGATAAAGCAGGAATGGGGTACTGATTCTGGATGATCAGCCGTGATCATATTGAATGGCTGTGCTGGCTCAAAGGGCCGAATGGCCAACTCCTGCACCTGTTGTCTATGTTTCTATGTTCTAATGTTCGATATATGAAAAGGGGATAACGATTAGTTCAAAGCAAAGCCAGCAAAGTCCGATCAAGGATAGTCTGAGGGTCACCAATGAGGAAGTTAGCAGGTCAGGAGTGTTAGGCACTGATTTTACACTCCGACACCTTCACGATGCTGCAGCGTGCTTTCTGTGAGTGGCTGCTGACACGGGGCTGTGAGATGTGACTGCGTCCCTCGTCACAGGGCTCCAGGGTCTACTGCAGTGAAGCCGGGAGCGGAGGAGTGCAGCGATTGCATTTCCACACAGAGGGTGCTGGGCGTATGGAACAAGCTGCCAGAGGAGGTAGCTGAGGCTGGGACTACCCCAAAGATTAAGAAACAGTTGGACAAGTACATGGATAGGACAGGTTTGGAGGGATTTGGACCAAACGCAGGCAGGTGGGACTAGTGTAGCTGGGACATGTTGGCCGGTGTGGGCAAGATAGGCCGAAGGGCCTGTTTCCACGCTGTATCACTCTATGATTCTAATGGGAGGGGGCTTGGCTCTGGGAACATCATCTCCATCTCAAACCTTTCACCAGGACAGCCGACCCCTGATTACAGTGTCTGCCTTTACTTAAAGTAACACACAGCCCCGCCCTGGGTACACGGAGCATGACACAACCAGCCCCACAGGAATGTTCCCTGGGGGAGTAACCTAGGGAACAACAGTCTGACACAGGACTGACCCAGTCCTACAGCACATTCACGGTTCATAAGGTCATGTGAAAGGAGCAGAATTAAGCCATCAAGTCAACTCCGCCATTCAATCATGGCTGATCTATCTCTCCCTCCCAACCCCATTCTCCTGCCTTCTCCCCGTAACCTCTGACACCCGTACTATTCAAAAATCTATCTCTGGCTTAAATACATCCACTGACTTGGCCTCCACAGCCTTCTGTGGCAAAGAATTTCACAGATTCACCACCCTCTGACTAAAGAAATT
Organism: Leucoraja erinaceus; assembly: GCF_028641065.1. Lineage (NCBI taxonomy): Eukaryota > Metazoa > Chordata > Chondrichthyes > Rajiformes > Rajidae > Leucoraja > Leucoraja erinaceus. Next base: position 8,845,306 of record NC_073399.1, on the reverse strand, counting down.
TCTCCTCATCTCCTTCCTAAAAGAACGTCCTTGAATTCCGAGGCTGTGACCTCTTGTCCGAGACTCTCCCACTAGTGGAAACATCCTCTCCACATCCACTCTGTACAAGTCTTTCACTATTCTGCACGTTTCAATGAGGTCCCACCTCATTTTTCTAAACCTCAGCGAGTACAGGCCCAGCGCCGACAAATGCTCACATGGTCACAAACTGTACATCTTGTGTGTTTGAAGACCGGAATTCCACCAAGCGGTCGTCCTGTGAGGCGTGATGGGTGGATTCTCGGCCAGTGTTCTTGGTCGATCACTCCAGCTGCTGTTCGTTTAATGAATAAAGTGGTGTAAGTCATTGCACATCTGCTTGATGTCTTTCTGTTGCATCTGGTCGCATGTTGCCATCTCGTGCCGAGCTCTGGGCTGCCCCCCCCCCCCGTCCCCCCACCCCATGTGGTGTGTGTTGCAATGTAAATCGCCAAGTGTGTCCTCATTAGGGTTGCCAACTTTCTCACTCCCAAATAAGGGACGAAAGGTCAAGATACGGGACAAATCCCCGAAGGCAATTCGTTGACTGACTTGGCCGTGGCTGGGTGGATGATGAGTTGGCCCGGGCGCTGGACAGCACACAAAGCCCAGCCGGCGGGCCAGCTGAAGAGTTTCGGCCCAGGCCGCACAATGTCACACGCGTCCCATCCAACTCATGAACCGATGAAAGGGAGGGGTGGTGGTTGCGGCGGTCCAAAAGCTGGCCGGGCTGCCGACCGACGGGGCCACGGGCGAGGTGACTGCTGCTGCTGCTGCTGCACTCCATGGGCTGCACTACATCGGGACAGTCGAGGCGGGGCCGGTGCGGCGCTTCGACCAGACAGTCCCCTCGACCCGAGTAGTAGCAGCCAAATACGGGACAAGGGCGGTCCCGTACGGGACAAACCAATTTGACCCAATATACGGGATGTCCCGGCTAATACGGGACAGTTGGCAACCCTCGTCCTCGTTCTCACCGCGTCCGTCACACATCACACATCTTCACCGCCAAACTCATCGAGCGTCTGCAACACGAACGGATGATAAGTTGAGGCTCAAAATAGGGTGATTTCACGAAAGGTCACTGGAGCGTAGATCCGCACCCACATGACCGAAAATCTCAAGTGGAGGACATGCTAGACATCCGGTACATGTTAGTGGATGGGAAAACACGCACTTTCCCACCCGTTAAAAACATTGAAAACGGCCAGGTTTTGAGCTGCAATTTATTGTACCAGTCTGGGTGACCTGAGGCACAGCTACCTAGATTTACAGTTAAAAAAAAAGATAGAAACTAAGGTAAATTAAAGAGGGAGCTGAAGGTGCCAATCTAGCGGAAATGAACAGCAGACATTTGCCGTGGATATTTAAAGGTCCAAAATATCGGGAATTATCGCGTTTGCTCGCTGAATTTCATCAAAAGTAAGGCATTATTGACGTTTTCCCATCCACTAACATGCACTGGATGTCTAGCATGTCCTCCACTTGAGATTTTCCGTCACGTGGGTGCGGATCTACGCTCCAGTGACCTTTCGTGAAATCACCCTATACGCACTGAGTTCCCTCCGCACGTCCTCCCACTTTCCACGGGATCACTGCTTGTCTCAGCTTGTCTAATAGTTCACCACTGTGACAAACCTCCCACTCTGCAGGCAGCTTGTTACTGAGGCCTGAATAACAAGCACCTTGTTAGTTGACTCATTGTAGAGTAACTCAATCACCATGGTCATGAGGTCACAAATGATGGGAGCAAAATTAGGCCATTCGGCCCATCAGGTGCACTTCGCCGTTCAATCATGGCAGATCAGTCTCTCTCTCTCCCAACCCCATTCTCTGCCTCAGGCAGGTGGACGCTGGTTCTCTGGATACTTTGACGAGATAGCTAGATAGGGCTCTTAAAGGAAGTGGAGTCAGGGGATATGGGGAGATGATAGAACTTGTAGAAGAATGGGTACGACAGTTTGATCCAGATAAGCCCAAGTTGGAAGGGACTGCAGATCCACTTTCTGCTTCAATGTTTACACCGCATTCAGTTTTTCATTCTCATCTGTCCTCTGCACCTTCTCTATGAGACCATATTCTGCATGAGGATTTTCTGACCATCTGTATCTGTCCTTCCAAGTTTGGTTCTGAGAGTGTATCGCCTTGTCCTTTCCAGACACCCGCGACTAGGTGTTTAAAATATCCTGTCCCAAACATTCCCTTTAACCTTTGCCCTTCTCACCTTAAAGCTATTCCTGAATATCTTCAAGAAAGAACTGCAGATGCTGAAAAAAATCGAAGATAGACAAAATGCTGGAGAAACCCAGCGGGCGAGGCAGCATCTATGGAGCGAAGGAAATAGGCGACTCCTTCTCGACCCGAAACGTCGCCCATTCCTTTTCTCCAGAGATGCTGCCTCACCCGTTGAGTTACTCCAACATTTTGTGTCTACCTTCGATTTTACCCGCATCTGCAGTTCTTTCTTACATATAGATTTATAAAGCCGCAATATGACTTCCTGGCTCTTATGCTTGATGCCCTGGCTAATAAAGACTAGCAAAATGAAAGCATTCTTTATCACTCTATTCTTTACAACTTTAACACTCTATGCTTTGCCACTTTCAATGCTCTATGGACTTAGACCCCAAGATTCCTCTGTATATAAATGTTGTAAAGGGTTTTAACGTTAACTGTAAACATCCCCACTCACATTCGACCTAAAGTGCAACATCTCGCACCTGCTTGGATTAAACACCACCTGCCCTTTCACATATTTTGGACATCTCCCCATGGTGAAGGGGACAGTCATTAAATTGTTGCTGGAATTGAAAGGCCAAGCTCGGATGTTCATGGTTCCATCGAGGAGGACCTGGCTGGGTTAGATTGGGAGCAACCACTTGCAGGTATGTCTACAGCTGCAGATGGGGAAGCACACAAAAGCGGGATAGCAAGCGTTTAGTTGAGAGATACGGGGCAGAAACAGGCCCTTCGGCCCAACAAGCCGGCGATGCACAGGGGTAAATTACAGAAGCCAATTAACCTACAAACTTGCACGTCTCTTGGAGTGTGGGAGGAAACCAGGGCACCCGGAGAAACATCACGCGGTCACGGGGAGAACGTGCAAACTCCGTACAGACAGCACCCGGAGTCTGGATCGAACCCGGATCTCCGGCGCTGTGAAGCAGCAACTCTCCCGCTGCGTCACCGTGCCACGAACTTGTACCTGCCAGGGGAAAAGGAGGGAAGCAAGTGCTCTCAACGTGGAAGGATATAGAGGCTTGGATAAGGAGAGAATGGAAGCATTTGACAGGCACAGGCACCTACCTACAGAGAGGCCAGTTCAGTGTATGAGTAGGGAGACTGGATAGGCTTAACTCCCTGGAGGCTGAGGTGATCTTAGAGTGGTATACAAAATGAAGAGTGGCATAGATAAGGTGAATGGTCATGTGTAGGAAGTAAGTGCAGATGTTGGTTTAAACCGAAGATAGGCACAAAATGCTGGAGTAACTCAGTGGGACGTTCCGGGTCGAGACCCATTCCCCCGTTCCTTCTCTCCAGAGATGTTGCCTGTCCCGCTGAGTTACTCCAGCATTATGTGTCTACCTACGATTTATTTTACCAGCATCTACAGTTCCTACCACTACACGCTGTCCTTAGATTTCAGCCTTGGTTAAGATCAGCCCGTAGCAAGGGCCAGAGGTCAACTTTGGGTCTTGAGGGCGATGTCAACTCAATGGATGATTGGGAGTTAGGTCGAACACTACCCCTTCACCAAGTCTCCCAGACGGGCCCAGATAACAGCTGCCGCGATATTGCACACGAGCTCTGCACCTAGGCGTGGATTGGGCCATGGGGGTCACACAACAAAGAGACAAGCCCATCATCATCTCGAAGGTTGACACAAAAAGCTGCAGTAACTCAGCGGGACAGGCAGCATCTCTGGAGAGAAGGAATGGGTGACGTTTATGGGTCAAGACCCTTCCTCAGGCCCGACCCATTCCTTCTCTCCAGAGATGCTGTCTGAACCGCTGAGTTACTCCAGCATTTTGTGTCTTATCTTCGATGTAAACCGGCGTCTGCAGTTCCTTCCCACACATACAGTTCTGCAAATGTGGTCTCATCAACGTGACCCTGGTGATGTTACTTGAGTGGGACGCAGAAGCCCTTGACCGTCTTGTGTACAACGGCAGTTACTTAAAGATAGCGGAGTCAGGGGATATGGGGGGAAGGCAGGAACAGGGTACTGATTGGGGTGATCAGCCATGATCACAGTGAATGGCTCAAAGGGCCAAATGGCCTCCTCCTGCACCTATTGTCTATTGTCTACTCCTCTCAAAAGCCATGTCGACGCATCATGGAAATAGTTTTATCATCAAAAGGCAATAAGATTTGAATTTGTGGGTTTTTTTGACTGATCTTTGTTATTCTCTAGCATTTGTCTCTTCTCTTGTAGATATGTAGATTCACTGCACCTGTTGCCAACCTGACAGTGTACACGGGATTGTGCAGCTCACCTTGTTTCCCGAGCCCTTTCTCCTCTGACCTGGGCAATGGGGACATTTCCCGCTACTCACCCAGATACGTCCCGTTGCCCAACAGCGCCCCCCGCTCCTCACCCATTGGTGACGCCGTGGTCGCCAACCCAACACCGCACGGAAGGTGGAAGCCAAACACTGCCGCCTCCAGTCACTTGCCCTCAGCTGCTGGACCGTCGCCCGTGGCAACCAAGGCCCCTCCGAAATCCAAGATGGCCGCGTCCCTCAGCAGGTTTCTGAAACGGGGTTGCAGCAACTCGCCCGTCTTTGCCACGTTGTCGCCGAGGAGCATCTCACTGAGCAGCGGCAAGGTCCAACCCTTGAACGGTGACGAGAAACGACCACAGCTAAAGCCAAGGCGAGTGTCCAAGTAAGCAACTGCTTCTCCTTCATCCACTGTTTAAGAAGGGTCTCGACCCAAAACCTCACCAATTCCTTCCCTCCACAGATCCTGCCTCGCCCACTGAGTTTCTCCAGCATTTTTTTTGTCTACCTTGCACTGTTTAACCTTTTAGTATAGCCACAGATTAAAGAATGGCTCATTGGGCTAACGGAATCAAGGGATATGGGGAGAAAGCTGGAACAGGGTATTGATTTTGGATGATCAGCCATGATCATATTGAATGGCGGTGCTGGCTCGAAGCCGAATGGCCTACTCCTGCACCTAGTTTCCATGCTTCTATGACTGGGCTTATATTCACGGGAATTTAGAAGAATGAGAGGATATCTTATAAGGGTCTATAGGGTGATTTCACCAAAGGTCAAATAATCGTAGAGCCCCCCCTCACGTGACCGAAAGTTTTAACTGGAGGACATATGTCAGATCGGTACATGTTAGTCAATGGGGAAACACGCTCTTTCCCACCCGTTAAAAACATGGAAAACGGCCGATTTCTGAGCTTATCGGGAATTATCGGGTTTGCTCGCTGACATCAAAAGTAAGTTAATTCCACTTTTGATGAAATTCAGCGAGCAAACGCGATAATTCTATTTTGGATCTTTAAATCTCCACGGCAAATGTTTGCTGTTCACTTCTGCTGTTTTCTACCTTCACCCTCTTGGGCCTGAAAATTAGAACGGTCACCCCGACTGAGAGCTCAAAAATCGATATCTTATAAAGGTCTATATCTTATGGACTCTGGGCTTAGCTGCCAGAAACAAAATAAAAATCTTAAGGGATTGGACAGGCCAGATGCAGGAAAAATATTCCCCATGTTGGGGGGAGTCCAGAATCAGGGGTCACAGTTTAAGAATAAGGGGTAAGCCATTCAGGACTGAGATGAGGAAAAACTTTTCCACACAGAGAGTTGTGGATCTGCGGAATTCTCTGCCAGAGAAAGCAGTGGAGACGAATTTGTTGGATGTTTTCAGGGGAGAGTTAAATATAGCTCCTGCACCTATTGTCTCCAAATTAAACTAAACTGAACAACTTATCCTGAATGGGCTCTGGGGTTTACCTCAAGCGTTTGTTCTCTCTGATTTCTGTTCCTGCAGCTTTTTCCAAATAAAGGTCGATGGCCCATCCGATTGCAGAATTTATCCCATCGACTCGGAGGAGGAGGAGGAGGAAAAGGAGGAGAGCCAGCACAGCGGCAGAGACTCCACGAAGGAGCTCATCTGTCCTTGGGAGCAAGTGGTGGAGGAAAGCAAAGCTGGATGAGCAGCGGTGGGCTTGAGGCCCATGGATCCCTGACATGCCCAAGATCTCTAGCGGCCTTCATGTTGGTAGAAGCAAGCCGTGTTCTGCAGCTTCATTGGCGACTAGTTCAAAGGACCAGCCAGGCACGGAGGTAGACAAAAATGCTGGAGAAACTCAGCGGGTGAAGCAGCATCTATGGAGCGAAGGAATAGGTGACGTTTCGGGTCGAGGCCCGAAACGTCACCTATTCCTTTGCTCCATAGATGCTGCCTCACCCACTGAGTTTCTCCAGCATTTTTGTCTACCTTCGATTTTTCCAGCATCTGCAGTTTTTTCTTAAACAGCCAGGCACGGAGCATCATTTATGTCTCTAATCCTGCAGTCACCTCTGCGTTTAACAATTGTCAACCTTCAAGATTTATTCCGCTCGATAGAGCAGCTTCTGCTCCTAAATTTAGTTCACCTGGGATGACCAAACTGCAGGCCACGTCTTTGGTCACACTCTCACTGAAGTAAAACAGTTGTTAAACACTTTAACTCCCTCTCTCATTCCCACATTGACCTCTCTGCCCTGGGCCTCCTCCATTGTCATAGTGAGGCCCAGCGCAAATTGGAGGAACAGCACCTCGTATTTCGCTTGGGCAGCTTACACCCCAGCGGTATGAATATTGACTTCTCTAACTTCAAGTAACCCTTGCTTTCCCTCTCTCTCCATCCCTCCCCATTCCCAATTCTCCTACTAGTCTGATGGTCCTCATTTACATTTTATCTCTGTTTGCTTTGTTGTTACCTTCTCCCAGCTAACAGTGATCTATTCTACATTTTCTTGATCCCCATCTCCTTTGTCACGTTTTCACACCATACCTTTCCTTATCTCTGTATCTCCCTCTCCCCTGATTTAGTCTGGAGACCCGAAATGTCACCCATTCCTTCTCTCCCGAGATGCTGCCTGTCCCGCTGAGTTACTCCAGCATTTTGTGTCTATCTTCGGTTTAAACCAGCACCTGCAGTTCCTTTCTACAATAAAACAGTTGCACTGCTGGAGGAACTCAGCCGGTCAGGCAGCATTTGTGGAGGGAAATAGAGTTTGCGTCGGGAGGTCATGTCTCAGTTGTATAAGTCGTTCGTGAGGCCTCATTTATAGTATTGTGTTCCGTTCTGGGCACCGTGTTATAGGAAAGATGTTGTCAAGCAGGAAAGGGTACAGAGAAGATTTACGAGGATGCTGCCAGGACTAGAGGGTGTGAGCTATAGGGAGAGGTTGAGTAGGCTGGTCCCTATTCCATGGAGCGCAGGAGGATGAGGGGTGATCTTATCGAGGTGTATAAGATCATGAGAGGAATAGATCGGGTAGACTCACAGAGTTTCTTGCCCAGAGTAGGTGAATAGGTTTAAGGTGAAGGGGAAACAATTTAATAGAAATCTGAGGGGTAGCTTTTTCACACAGATGTGAAGGGTGGTTGGTGTATGGAATGAGCTGCCAGAGGAGGTAGTTGAGGCTGAGACTATCCCAACATTCAAGAAACAGTTAGACAGGTACATGAATAGGACGGGTTTGGAGGGATATGGACCAAACACTTGCAGGTGGGACTGGTCTAGCTGGGACATGTTGGCTGATGTGGGCAAGTTGGGCTGAAGGGAATGTTTCCACGCTGTATCACTCTATGACTCTTCTTCATGACTCTTCTGGGTCAGTGATGAAGGATGCTGCCTGAAACACAGTCAATAGATCATCTTTCAACAGAGTTCCATGCTATGCTGATGACAATGTAACGATGCTTTCTTATACCCTGTTTTGTCTAAACACAGTCACAAAATAGAGTCACCTCAGCATCTTTCAAGGGAGAGGGTGAATGGGTTTCGACCCGAAACGTCACCCATAGAGATGCTGCTAATTACTCCAGCATTTTACAATCTTCGTAACGATGCTCGCCTTCGATTTCTTATAACCTTTGTTTATAAACTTGTAGGACTAAACTATTTGATTGTGCACGCCGGTTGATTGCATCCGTCGAAACAGGGCGGACTTGTGAAGATAATCTCCCACAAATATATAAGGATGTGTGGTAAAGTCTGCAGGAAACAGGCAGCATATTAACCCGTCGATACATGGAGGGAAGGAATGGGAGTTTGTGCACATGGAGTTTCGCAGTCCCTTGCAAACGTCACCCATGCTCAGTTTCTTTTCCTTTTTTTGCCAGAGATGCATGCTTTGTATTTTTGTGTGTTGGTCTGAGTCTACGTGCCTCAGATGCTGCTGCAAGCGAGATTTTAATCTGCAGATAAAGGGTCTCGACCCGAAACGTCACCCGTTCCTTCTCTCCAGAGATGCCGCCTGTCCTGCTGAGTTACTCCAGCTTTTTGTGTCTATCTTCGGTTTAAACCAGAATCTGCAGTTCCTTCCTGCACATGTACCTGTCCAACTGTTTCCTAAACGTGGGGATAGTTCCAGCCTCAACTACTACAACTGCACCTGGCCTTGGTTGTGAAGATGGCAAATGTCTTGAATGTTGTGGTTCAGATAGACAATAGACAATAGGTGCAGGAGTAGGCCATTCGGCCCTTCGAGGCAGCACCACCATTCAATGTGATCATGGCTGATAAAACTTGTTCTGCAAAAAAGCTTTTCCAAAATAGCAAATGTTCTGTTGCAAATGGTAACCAATCCTTGCCTTCACAGGAAGTTCACACTGAATATGTATTCACCAAATGCACACAAAGGGACAACTTTCACATCAAGCCACATATGTAGGCAGCAAACCACATATACATGTTTTTTTAGTCAAGATAAAAGACTTTTATTTTAGGCTTCATTTACTCGTACTTGTTTTCATATACAATCGAAGTCTGGAAAATAAATGTTTCATTTGAACTCAGTGTAAGCAGCCAAGATGTGGAGGGGGCAGGAAATGGTTGCAGAAACCCTCTACTGAGCTGTCAACAATTGGTCGGTAGCATGAAACGTCGACTCTCTTTATCTCTCCACAGATGATGCCTGGTCTGATGAGTATTTCTGAAGGTAGACATAAAAAGCTGGAGTAACTCAGCGGGACAGGCAGCATCTCTGGAGAGAAGGAATAGATGACGTTTCGGGTCTTCAGACTGAATCAGGGAAGAGGGAGATACAGAGATAAGGAAAAGTAAGGTATGAAAACAAGACAAAGGGGATGGAGATCAAGGGAAATGTAGAATAGATCACTGTTAGCTGGGAGAAGGTAACAACAAAGCAAACAGAGATAAAATGTAAACGAGGACAGTCAGACTAGTCGGAGAACTGGTAAAGGGGAGGGATAGAGAGAGAGGGAAAGCAAAGGTTACTTGGAGTTAGAGAAGTCAATATTCATACCGCTGGGGTGTAAGCTGCCCAAGTGAAATATGAGGTGCTGTTCCTCCAATTTGCGCTGAGCCTCACCTTGACAATGGAGGAGGCCCAGGGCAGAGAGGTCAGTGTGGGAATGGGAGAGGGAGTTAAAGTGTTTAACAACTGTTTTACTTCAGTGAGAGTGTGACCAAAGACGTGGTCTGCAGTTTGGTCATCCCAGGTGAACTAAATTTAGGAGCAGAAGCTGCTCTATCGAGCAAAATAAAACTTGAAGGTTTATAATTGTTAAACGCAGAGGTGACTGCAGGATTAGATACATAAATGATGCTCCGTGCCTGGGTAGACAAAAATGCTGGAGAAACTCGGCGTGTGAGACAGCATCTATGGAGCGAAGGAAATAGGCAACGTTTTGGGTTGAGACCCTTCTTCAGACTGATGTGAGGGTGGGGGAGGTGGGAAGAAGAAAGGAAGAGGTGGAGACAGTGGGCTGAGGGATAGCTGGGAAGGGGAGGAGCGGAGAAAGCAAGGACTACCTGAAATTGGAGAAATCAATGTTCATACCGCTGGGGTATAAACTGCCCAAGCAAAATATAAGGTGCTGCTCCTCCAATTTATGTTGGGCCTCACTCTGACCATGGAGGAGGCCCAGGACAGAAAGGTCGGATTCGGAATGAGAGGGTGAGTTGAAGTGCTGAGCCACCGGGAGATCAGGCTGGTTATTGCGAACTGAGTGTAGGTGTTGTGCGAAGCGATCGCCAAGCCAGCACTTAATCTCACCGAGGTTGATCATATGCTGAATAATCCAACCAGATTTTTGTTTGGAAATGGATTGAAATAATAAAAATTGCATTCATTGCAAGTGTAAAAAGAGATGAGATACTGTATTGTAATTTTGCTGCATGTCATTGTGGTATATATCATGTCTTGATTGTTGAATATGTTTAGTGTGTGACTTTATTTGAAGCAGAAATAATAAGTGAATGCTTCATTGACCATAATTCCGACTGGTAACTACGCACTTCGTCCGAGCACATTATCGCACGTGTCATGCAAGCCATCTTAAATGACCGTCTAAACTGTCATTTGGCAACCTAAAAAGCTGCTGCCCGGCTGGCAACTGGGAAAAAAGTTAAGTGAGAGCCCTGACCCCCTTTTCCCAACTTGCCACCATTTAGACAATAATCTGCCTTCCTGTTTTTGCCACCAAAGTGGATAACCTCACATTTACCCACGTTAAATTGCATCTTCCCACTCACCCAACCTGTCCAAGTCACCCTGCATCCTCCTCACAGTTCACACTATCATCTGCAAATTTGCTAATGTTACTTTTCATCCCTTCATCTAAATCATTAATATATATTGTAAATAGTTGCGGTCCCAGCACCGAGTCTTGTGGTTCCCCCACTTGTCACTGCCTGCCATTCTGAAAGGGACCCGTTAGTCCCTACTCTTTGTTTCCTGTCTGCCAACCCATTTTCTATCCATGCCAGCACTCTACCCCCAATACCATGTGCTCTAATTTTGCCCACTAATCGCCTATGTGGGACCTTATCAAATGTTTCCCATCAAATAGCCTAATTAAATATCCAATGACGGGGGGGGGGGGGGGGGGGGGGTACATGGTAAAGAAACCACAGTCACTTGAAATAAATAATTCAAAAACATAAGGCGATCGGCAAGAGAAAGAGCAAACCAGAACAGGACATGTGAGCACCACACGAAAACTCGAGTTCTGTTTAATTATTTATGCATTTTAGTTAATTTCACTCCCCCACATGCCGCCTGACCTGCTGAGTTCCTCCAGCACTTTGTCTTTTTGTAGTATGTTCAATGAACTGCTTTCTTACTCTTTTCTAGTTCCCGAAATGCATGTAGGACCTCACGCCTTCTGCTGATGTATTCTGTGCAGTACTTCCCACATTTACATTGTCAAAATACTAAAAGGACTTTTACAATAAACTTACATAGCAGCAGCAGCAGCATTAAAATCATGGTGATAGCTCTCAACATTTTGACACGATGATATATAGTCCAGTGAGTGTGTTTTACTGTTATGCTGAAAAAGAGACTTCGCAATACGTCTATACGCAAGGAACAAAAGTGAAAGAAGAAAATAGATTATCATATTTCGTCAAACAAAGATAAAAAACCTAACTCATAAACGTGAACATAGTTTAAGTTGTTTCCAAACTCCTTCCGAAACCTGGATCTAGAGCATCACTCAGCACTGCACATCAAGCCAATTAATCAGCCTGAAGAAGGGTTTCGGCCCGAAACGTTACCTATTTTCTTCGCTCCATAGATGCTGCTGCACCCGCTGAGTTTCTCCAGCACAGTTGTGTACCTAAGCCAATTAATCAAGCGGCTTTGAAGTGTGGAGAAAACCCACGCAGGTCACGGGGAGAACGTACAAACTCCATACAGACAGCGCCCGTAGTCGGGATTGAACCAGGGTCTCTGCCGCTGCATTTTGCTGTTAGGCAGCAACTATACCACTGCGCCACCGTGACCCACATGATGGCGCAGGGTCGTCTGTTAGTATTAAAATACTGTGGAGGAAGGAACTGCAGATGCTGGTTTCAACCGAAGATAGACACAAAATGCTGGAGTAACTCAGCGGGGCAGGCAGCATCTCTGGAGAGAAGGAATAGCTGACATTTCGGGTCGAGACCCTTCTTCAGTCTGACGTTCTCAGTGCTAATGGAATCAAGGGATATGGGGAGAAAACAGGGAACTGATTTTTTATGATCAGCCATGATCAGATTGAATGGTGGTGCTGGCACGAAGGGCCAAATGGCCTCCTCCTGTACCTATGTTTCTATGACCCGAAACGTCACCCATTCCTTCTCTCCAGAGATGCTGCCTGTCCCGCTGAGTTACTCCAGCTTTTTGTGTCTGTCTTTGGAATCAATGCTGGGTGGTTCATGGTGTCCGCACTTGCAGTTAAGTCCTTGCAGAATTTCTTCTTATCAAGTCCGCACACAAGATTAGAAGTTCTTCAGCCAGAGCTGAACACACTTCTCGGCATCTGCATACAATGGTGTCTGTCTTGTTGCTTCTTGTGCGTGGTGGCGGGGGGGTTGGTGAAAACAGGGCCGCGACGTGAACGCTCTTTCCTTGACTCCCTTGCAGGACTGACAGCTCCTGATGGATGTCGTCTTTGCCTCATTGAAGCGGGTGAACTGAAGAGCAATGCAGGGACCAAGGCCAGACCGACCTCAAGTGTCGTGGCTTGAGTATCATTTGAACAAATCACACGATGAATAGCAACTTGAACAGACAAGTCGGGTCAATGCTCTACTGTGAACTTTCTGCAGCTTGTTAATTTAGAGATACAGCGCGGAAACAGGCCCTTCGGCCCACCGAATCCGAGCCGACCAGCGATCCCTGTTCATTAACACTATCCTCCACTAGGGACAAATTTTTTAAACCATTTATATCAAGCCAATTAAGCTGTGAACCTGTAGGTGTTTGGAGTGTAGGAGGAAACCAAAGTTCTCGGAGAAAACCCACGTGGTTACGGGGAGAACGTACAAACTCCCTACAGTCAAGCACGGGTTATGAACCCTGGACTCTGGCGCTATAAGGGAGCAACTCTACTGCTGCGCCACCGTGCAGCTTATGTAATAAATATCCAAAATGTGATGCTGATTATTAAACAAATCTGTTTCATGTACTGGGTGAGGTAGAAGCTGATGAAGGGTCTCGAACCGAAACGTCACCTATTCCTGTTCTCCAGAGTTGCTGTCTGTCCCGCTGAGTCTACGGTGCTAGCAAGCATCTGCACTTCCTCCTTACACACATGAACATGGGAGCAGGAGTTCCCCAACAGTATTGAATGGTGGAGCACGCTTAAAGGGGCTGAGTGGCCTCCACTTGCTCTACATTCTTCTAGTTCCTCCATTGCTTCAATCAAGCATTCTCTGGGGAAAATGTTTTTTGTGCCATCGTCATTTACTTCCAGCTGAATCATTTATTTTCCAGACTTCGGTTGTATATGAAAACAAGTATGAGTAAATGAAACCTAAAATAGAAGTATTTTATCTTGACTAAAAAACATATACATGTGGTTTGCTGCCTAGTCATTTTATATGTGGTTTGATGTGAAAGTTGTCCCTTTGTGTGTATTTAATGAATGCATATTCAGTGTTGTCTTCATGTGAAGACAAGGATTGGTTGTCACCATTTGCTCCAGAACATTTGCTATTTTGGAAAAGCAGTGGTACTTTTTTGCAGAGCACGCTTTATCAGTCATACACCTGGATCACAACATTCAAGACATTTGCCATCTTCACAACCAAGGCCAGGTACAGCTGTAGTAGTTGAGGCTGGGACTATCGCAGCGTTTAAGAAACAGCAAGACAGGTACATGTGCAGGAAGGAACTGCAGATTCTGGGTTAAACCGGAGATAGACACAAAAAGCTGGAATAACTTAGCGGGACAGGCGGCATCTCTGCAGGGAAGGATTGGGTGATGTTTCGGGTCGAGACCCATTCACCCATTCCTTCCCTCCAGAGATGCTGCCTGTCCTGCTGATTTACCCCAGCATTTTGTGTCTATAAATCCAAGTGTTCCCAGTTTAGCTAAAACAAAGGTTATAAGAATCCAAGCATTGTTACAATGTCATTAACAGCATATGTTCATGTTCTCCACTCTGTTGAAAGATGGAGGTGATCTATTGACTGCGTTAGACAGCCCAGGGTAGAAACATCCTTCATCAGCTAGCGGAACCCAGTGAGTCAGGCAGCATCAGACTGAAGAAGAGTCATAGAGTGATACAACGTGGAAACATTCCCTTCAGTCAAACTTGCCCACACCAGCCAACATGTCTCAGCTCCACTAGCCCCACCTGCCAGCATTAGGCCCCTATCCCTCCAAACCTGTCCTATCCATGTACCTGTCTAACTGTTTCTTGAATGTTGGGATAGTCCCTGCCTCAACTACCTCCTCTGGCAGCTTGTTCCATACGCCCACCACTCTTCACAACTGTGTGAAAAAGCTACCGCTCATATTCCCATTAAATCTTTTTCCCTTCACCTTAAACCTATTCACCTACTTTGGGCAAGAGACTCTGTGAGTCTACCCGATCTATTCCTCTCATGATCTTATACACCTCTATAAGATCACCCCTCATCCTCCTGCGCTCCAAGGAATAAGGACCCAGCCTACTCAACCTCTCCCTATAGCTCAGACCCTCTAGTTCTGGCAGCATCCTCATGAATGTACCCTTCATGAATCATCCTCTGTACCCTTTCCTGCTTGACAACATCTTTCCTATAACATGGTGCCCAGAACTGAACACAATACTCTAAATGAGGCCTCACCAACGACTTATACAACTGAGACATGACCTCCCGACCCAAAATCCAATTCCCTCCACAAATGCTGCCTGACCGGCTGAGTTCCTCCAGCAGTCGGATGTTTTCCTCAGGATTCCTGCACCTGCAGTTCCTTGTGTGTCTCTATTTTCTCATCCTTTAACACACACAGTATTGTTTTCTGGCTGAAATAACAAAGACGCCTTTGAGGATCATGTGTCTTATTTTAAGCAGCAGAAGATGCTGGAAATACCTGACTGGTCAGAATGGAGACAGAAACAGAATTAACACTTCAGGTTCTTGACCTATCATCTGAAGAAACATAGACTCTCTTTATCTCTCCACAGATGCTGCCTGATCTGATGAGTATTTCTGAAGGTAGACATAAAAAGCTGGAGTAACTCAGCGGGACAGGCAACTTCTCTGGAGAGAAGGAATGGGTAACAGTTTGGGTCTTCAGACTGAATCAGGAGAGGGGGAGATACAGAGATAAGGAAAAGTAAGGTGTGAAAACAAGACAAAGTGGGTGGTGAGCAAGGAAAATGTAGCATAATAATAACAGTAAACTTTATTTCGGATTCTAGGTCCAGGCAAGGGACAACATTACATAAAAATACATTGCATATTAAAAACATCATAAAGTACATATAAAATCTGAGTATATCACTTATAAAAGCATTATAAATGTTATATTAAAAAACCCCACAATACATGAATTAAAATCCAGAATTTAAAAAGAATGATCAATGTCCTACAATGAGACAACGATACCAGTGTCTCCACAGCTGGGATTCGTAGCGTGTAGTGCTAAACCTTATGTTTGACAAGGCCACAATAATTAAATTTTTTGAGTCATTTATACTGCAAATGAATTTATACATATGATTTCTTAGGATAGCTTCTAAAGTACTGACTCCTGCAGCCGCAAACATGTTACTAGCACTACACCATCTAGATTTCTTTAGCAGTGTTCTCATGGCATCGTTATAGGCCACCTTTAGTCTCTGCAAACTTGTCTATCCATAGTTCGACCACAGGTGCACAGTATAGAGTGGTGTGCAATATGCTCTAAACAGCGACATCTTCACCACATCTGTACACGCACCAATAGACGATTGTTAGCTAGGAGAAGGTAACAACAAAGCAAACAGAGATAAAATGTAAAGGAGGACAGTTAGACTAGTCGGAGAACTGGATAGGGGGGAGGGATGGAGAGGGGTAAAGCAAGCGTTACTTGAAGTTAGAGAAGTCAATGTTCATACCGCTGGGGTGTAAGCTGCCCAAGCGAAATATGTGGTGCTGTTCTTCCAATCTGCGCTGGGCCTCACCCTGACAATGGAGGAGGCCCAGGACAGAAAGGTCTGCGTGGGAATGGGAACGGGAGTTAAAGTGTTTAACAACTGTTTTATTTCAGTGAGAGTGTGACCTGCAGTTTGGTCATCCCAGGTGAACTAAATTTAGGAGCAGAAGCTGCTCTATCGAGCGGAATAAAACTTGAAAGTTTATAATTGTTAAACGAAGAGGTGACTGCAGGATTAGAGACATAAATGATGCTCCGTGCCTGGCTGGTCCTTTGAACTAGTCACCAATGAAGCTGCAGAACTCGGCTTGCTTCTACCAACATGAAGGCCGCTGGAGATCTTGGGAATGTCAGGGATCCATGGGCCTCAAGCCCACCGCCCCTCACACAGCTTTGCTTTCCTCCACCACTTGCTCCCAAGGACAGATAAGCTCCTTTGTGGAGTAACTGCCGCTGTGCTGGCTCTCCTCCTTCTCCTCCTCCTCCTCCTCCGAGTCAATGGGATAAATTCTGCAAACGGACCGGCCGTCTACCTTTATTTGGAAAAAGCTGCAGGATCAGAAATCAGAGAGAACAAACGCTTGAGATATACCCCAGAGCCCATTCAGGATAAGTTTATTGGTTTAGTTTAGTTTAGTTTAGAGATACAGAGCAGAAACAGGCCCTTCGGCCCACGCCGACCAGCGATCCCCGCACATTAACACTATCCTACACCCACTAGGGACAATTTTTACATTTACCAAGCCAATTAACCTACATACCTGTACGTCTTTGGAGTGTGCGAGGAAACCGAAGATCTTGGAGAAAACCCACGCAGGTCAAAGGGAGAATGTACAAACTCCATACAGACAGCGCCCGTAGTCGGGATCGAACCCGGGTCTCCGCTACAATCGCAGTAAGGCAACAACTCTACCGCTGCGCCACCATGACTGCCCCTGTGTTGGAGGGTTTTGCTTATTAACCATTTACTCCTCAAATTCCTCTTCTTAGTCTGTCTCTGTAAAGGCAGATTCTTGCCAGGGAACAGATTCAGCACCGCAAGCAATCTGTCGATTGAGTCATACAGCACAGAAACAGGCCCTTTGGCCCAGTTCCTCCATGCTGACCAATATATCTCTTTGCGCTAGTCTCATTTACCAGCATTTAGCCCACATCCCTCTCATCCTTTCCAACCTGTCCAATGTTTTTTTAAATGTTTTCATTGTACCTGCCTCTACCACTTCCTTTAGTAGCTTGTTTCCATCACTCACCACACTCTGTGTGAAAATGTTCTCCCTCAAGTCTCTTTTAAATCTTTCCCACATCCTGAGGATGTGCGGTTGATTAAAGGGCTGCTGTAAATTCATCTTCATTCATTCTGCTTAATTCAGCTTCACTTATATCTTTTCCTTTTTACATACAGTGCCCTCCATAATGTTTGGGACAAAGACCCTTCATTTATTTATTTGCCTCTGTACTCCACAATTTGAGATGTGTAATAGAAAAAAATCACACGTGGTTAAAGTGCACATTGTCAGATTTCAATAAAGGCCATTTTTATACATTTTGGTTTCACCATGCAGAAATTACAGCAGTGTTTATACATAGTCCCCTCATTTCTGGGCACCATAATGTTTGGAACACAGCAATGTCATGAAAATGAAAATAGTCATGCTTAGTATTTTGTTGCATATCCTTTGCATGCAATGACTGCTTGAAGTCTGTGATTCATGGACATCACCAGTTGTTTGGTGTCTTCTCTGGCGATGCTCTGCCAGGCCTGTATTGCAACCATCTTTAGATTATGCTTGTTTTGGGGGCTAGTCAGTTTTCTCTTCAGCATATAAAAGGCATGCTTAATTGGGTTCAGATCAGGTGTTTGACTTGGCCACTCAAGAATTGACCATGTTTTAGCTTTGAAAAACTCCTTTGTTGCTTTAGCAGTATGTTTGGGATCATTGTCTTGCTGTAGAATGAACCGTCGGCCAATGAGATTTGAGGCATTAGTTTGAACATGAGCAGATAGGATGTGCCTATACATTTCAGATTTAATTATGCTACTACCATCAGCAGTTGTATCATCAATGAAGGTAAGTGAGCCAGTACCTTCAGCAGCCATACATGCCCAGGCCATAACACCCTCACCACAGTGTTTCACAGATGAGGTGGTATGCTTTGGATCGTGGGCAGTTAACTTCTCTCCTCCATACTTTGCTCTTGCCATCACTCTGATATAAGATATCTTCATCTCATCTGTCCACAAGACCTTCATCTAGAACTGTGGTTGCTATTTTAAGTATTTCCTGGCAAACTAACCTGGCCATCCTATTTTTGCGGCTAACCAGTGCTTTACATCTTGCAGTGTAGCTTCTGTATTTCTGTTCATGAAGTCTTCTGCGGACAGTGGTCATTGACAAATCCACACATGACTCCTGACGAGTGTTTCTGATCTGTCGGACAGGTGTTTGGGGATTTGTCTTTATTGTAAAGAGAATTCTTCTGTCATCAGCTTTGGATGTCTTCCTTGGTCTGTCAGTCCCTTTGCGATTAGTAAGCACACCAGTGCTCTCTTTCTTCTTAATGGTGTTCCAAACCGTTGATTTTGGTAAGCCTAAGGTTTGGCTGATGTCTCTAGCATTTGTATTCTTGTTTCTCAGTCTCATAATGGCTTATTTGACTTTCATTGGCACAACTTTGGTTCTCATGTTGATAAACAACAAGAAAAGTTTCCAAAGGTGATGGAAAGATTGGAGGAAAGACTAGGTGCTGAGAGCATTAAGGAGGCAATTAAACACACCTGAGCAATTACAAACGCCTGTGAAGCAATGTGTCCCAAACATTATGGTGCCCTGAAATGGGAGGGACTATGTATAAACATAGCTGTAATTTTGACATGGTGAAACCAAAATGTATAAAAAATACCCTTTTATAAAATCTGACATTGAAGCATTTAAAAGGTATTTGCATGGTCACTTGAATTGTCAAGATGTTAAATGCCTCTGGACCAAATACTGATGAATGGGTTTGGTGTTGTTGGGTATTGGATGGTCAGTGTGGACATGATGGACCAAAGGACTTGTTTCTGTGCTGAATAACTCAATGATTGTTTTATTTCTCTTGTATTAATCAATTTAGGCCGTCCCTTAAGTTTAAGGATGAGCCCAGAGTGTTGGATGTTGCATGCCAGCTGGTACACAGACTTGACAGAGTTAAAACATGGTCTAATGAAAAGGACCAAGTTGGAGATATATTTGGAGATCAGACAGTTCCAAGCTCGGTGACTATGTAGACATCCATTTAGAGCTATAGGGCCATACCTTGGCAAAACATCCCAGCAGTTCCAGCAGGGAGGATAGGCAAAGGTAAGATTGAAAGTCAAATCCTCACCATTGATTTATGAAGTTCTTTAAAAAGTTCAGATAAGTAAATGTGCAATGTCAGCAGGTTATAATCTTGGAGGAACAGTTTGGTGATACATTGATCAATTTATCCGAAGGTAGACACAAAAAGCTGGAGTATCTCAGCGGGACAGGCAGCATATCTGGAGAGAAGGAATGGATGACGTTTCAGGCCAAGACCCTTTTTCAGACTCAAAGTCATGGGAAAGGGAAACGAGAGATATAGACGATAGACGAGAAATATAGAAGATGTGGAGAGATATAGAACAATTGAATGAAAGATATGCAAAAAAGTAATGATGATAAAGGAAACAGGCCTTTGTTAGATGTTTGTTGGTGAAAACGAGAAGCTGGTGTGACGGGTGGGGGAGGGATGGTGAGAGTGGGTTACTTGAAGTTGGTGAAATTAATATTCATACCACTGGGTTGTTATCCAAATTGACCCAATGATCTACAGTATTCAGGTGGTTTTAGAATACTTCAATAACTTTACTGGGCTATTCAAACATTTCAGCACAACATGAAATCAACATGAAAGTATATGTATGATTCTTGCTTAAAAATATGTTTTTAAATATAATGTTTAATAAATAGACAATAGACAATAGGTGCAGGAGTAGGCCATTCAGCCCTTTGAGCCAGCACCGCCATTCAGTGATCATGGCTGATCATCCCCAATCAGAATCCCGTTCCCGCCTTCTCCCCATATCCCCTGACTACGCTATTTTTAAGAGCCCTATCTGGCTCTCCCTTGAAAACATCCAGAGAACCAGCCTCCACCGCCCTCTGAGGTGGAGAATTCCACACTCACCACTCTCTAATAAAATCCAAGAGATAAAATATAAAGGGTCAGTGTGCTCCCTCTGTGACAATAAATGGCAGACCTGTATAAATTAAATGAGTCCATCTTATGATCACTGTTAACTTGGAGTGAGTAAAATAAATAACAGATATTACCTGCTTTTTTTCTTACAATATTGACTTAGTTCATTTCACAATCACACTCTGAATCAGTTCCTGCAAAAAAAACATGATATGTATGAGAAATGCTTAAAAAGATTTCATTGTGTAAGAAGGAACTGCAGATGCTGGTTTAAACTGAAGATAGACACAAAAAGCTGGAGTTACTCCGTGGGACAGGCAGCATCTCTGGAGAGAAGGAATGGGTGACTACTCGGGTCAAGACCCTTCTTCAGACGGGTCTCGACCCGAAACACCACCCATTCCTTCTCTTCAGAGATGCTGCCTAAAAAGATTTCAGGTTTGGTATAGATGTTCTCATGGATTTAACATAGCTGGCGTCTCTTCTAAGCAGCCTTATGTTAAAGGATTTTTTATTTTTCTAATATCTTGTCATTTGTTTGTATGATGTGGAATTGTAATGCTGAATGTCTTGATTTTTATGAATGCAATATATAATATCACAAATGTATAACATTTCTTCATCTCCAAAAAATGATTGGATTAAGATTTAGTGAAATGTCGCCATGTATGCAGTTAAATGCTTTACTTTGTATAAAAGCCAAATCATTTTGGCAGCCGAATGGTGCAACTAGTGGAGCTGCTGCCTCATAGTGTCAGAGATCCTGGTTCGATCCTGACCTGGGACGTTGTTTATATGGAGTTTGTACTTTCTTCTTTGGGTCACTTGGGTTTCCTCCATGTGTTCTAATTTCCTGCTGCATCCAAAAGACTGTGGGTTGGTAAGTAAATTGGTCACTGTAAATTGCCCCGAGTGCGCAGGTGAGTGGTAGACCATGCGGGGAGTCACTATGAATTTGGGGAGAATTTTTTTTTAAGTATTAATGTGGAATTAGTGTAAAAGTGTGGCTGACGGTCGGCACAGACTTGGTCGGCCGAAGGGGCTGTTTGCTGCATCTCTCTCTGAATGTGACATGGGATTATGAATGGCAAAAATAAAAACAGAAAAAAATTAAGCACTTCATCTAATAGTCAGCAGGTGATTGTACAAGGGAATAATTACAGTAAATCTCATTTCATTTTGGTAACTTTTCATCCAATATTTAAATAACCCATACGGCACTTTTAACAGGGCAGTGGTGACTAGTATCAACTCTCACATAACTGATTGGCTGATCTTATGGTTCCCACCATTTGAAGTAGGCAACCTTTAGACTGCATTGAAATATTTATTAAAGTATTTTGATCGGCATCACAATCACTTAAGTTCTCAGGAAATAGTAAAATATGAAACTAACATATAGTTTAAAGTCTAATACGATAGTTTTGATATATCAAAAGTAAATCAAATTAAGCATTCTAAATTATATTGACAAATCAAATGTAAAACATATTACCGGTTCCTTTTAATGATGGGATGTTAACGTAGTCCTTCTCCTCATCTGTGGTTTGCAAATATATAGCCAATTATCAGATATAAGCAAGTACAATGTTTTTTAAAAAATTGTTTCTACTCGGGTAATTAAGCAGTTATAGCACTTTGTTAAAATCATCTGTCATTTATTAACTGACTAATAATAAAATTGTGAAAGAACCTATACTAAAATAACATAGTCAAATGGTGTCAGCTAATTAAACCTATTCATTAAATGTTTTTTTTAATTCTTGAGTGATGTTGGTACTTGGAAGTATTCAACAGTTGCAAAACGGGTGTCAGAGGTTATGGGGAGAATGCAGGAGAATGGGGTTAGGAGGGGGAGATAAATTAGCCATGATTGAATGGCAGAGTAGACTTGATGGGCTGAATGGCCTAATTCTACTCCTATCACATGATCTTATGAAACCCTTTTTGGAGAATGTTTGGTAAAGAATGTGACCACTGTGTATGTTTTGCATGGCTGGTTTGCTGCAAGATCCTCCAAGGAAGGTGTTGTTCAAATCATTGCAAATCTGGTCATTTTATGTTCTACCAGAATGGAGTCACCTATGTGTATTTGGCTAATCAGGATTTTAAGAAATTGAGCTTCCCTGATACAGAAGATGGATAAAATTAATATATCTGATTCAAACCATTATACTTGTATTTGGGTAACATGTCCTTGCAGATGCCACTGAGAGAATGGAGCAGCTGGGCTTGTACACTGTGGAGTTTAGAAGGATGCGAGGGGATCTCATTGAAACATATAAGATTGTTCAGGGCTTGGACACACTCGAGGCAGGAAACATGTTCCCGATGTTGGGGGAGTCCAGAACCAGGGGCCGCAGTTTAAGAATAAGGAGCAAGCCATTTAGAACGGAGACGAGGAAACACTTTTTCTCACAGAGAGTGGTGAGTCTGTGGAATTCTCTGCCTCAGAGGGCAGTGGAGGCAGGTTCTCTGGATGCTTTCAAGAGAGAGCTAGATAGGACTCTTTAAAATAGCGGAGTCAGAGGATATGGGGAGAAGGCAGGAACGGGGTACAGATTGGGGTTGGCTCAAAGGGGCAAATGGCCTACTCCTGCACCTATTGTCTATAGAAGCAGCATTGCATGTTAAATAATGTACACCATTGGAGGATGCTGACTTCATGATCAAGAAATATATACTTCTTTAGATGATTTGTAGAGCAATATGATAACAATGTTAACCTTGAATTGGTGTTGATTAATGTATATTGTAAGATCATAAGTGATAGGAGTAGAATTAGGCAAATTTACCCATCAAGTCTACTCTGCCATTCTATCATGTCTGATCTATCTCTCCCTCCAAGCCCCATTATCCTGCCTTCTCCCCATAACCTCTGACATCCTCACTAATTGAGAATCTATCTCTGCCTTAAATATATCCACTGACTTTGAATTCCACCACACCACCCTCTGACTAAGGCCACAGCTTTAAAGTCAGAAAGGGAAAGTTTGAAGAAGATGTGCCGGGCATGTGTTTTACACAGAGAATTGGAACAGCTGCCAGGGTTGGTGTGAGCTGATGTGATGGAAGCCTTTAGCTAAAGGCATGGATATGCAGGGAATGGAGGATATGGGTCACTCAGGCAGAGGAAATGTGTAGGAAGGAACTGCAGATGCTGGTTTAAACCAAAGAGAGACACAAAATGCTGGAGTAACTCAGGGGGACAGGCAGCATCCCTGGAGAGAAGGAATGGGCGACGTTTTGGATCGAGACCCTTCTTCAGACCGAAGAAAGACCATTCCTTCTCTCCAGAGATGCTGCCTGTCCCGCTGAGTTCCTCCAACATTTTGTGTCTAACCTGGCAGAGGAGATCAGTTTAACTTGACGTGATGTTTGGCAGACATTGTAGGCCGAAGGCCTTTTCTTTGACCATACTGTTCTATTGTAGTGCGTGGGTCTCAAAATGAGGCAAGTAGTCTGAAGTTTGAGAAGCACTTTACTTTAATTCCTCCCGGATCAGGGGAAGACGAAACCAGGAAAAGATGGCACCCAAACCCTGCCTTTTATACCCTCCGGCTAAGGACCGCCTCTGGACTGCGCCACTCCTGTGCCGAGGGGTTCGGCAGTATAATGGCACGACCCTTAGGAGCCGCCACACTATGTTCTATTAAATTGAGTACAATGAGGAAAATAGAATGAGCTTGTTGTAATTCTTACTTGGATGTGCCGTTCCTTTTACTTTACTGTAAAGCACAGTATTATCTTTCACAGATCCTGGAAACAAAATGCAATAATTTTAAGATTTCCAAAATCAAAGGTCTTAGCTCAATAACATGATTTAGAATTATTTCTGAGCTATGACATAATAAGAAGCAAGTAAATTTACCTTGATTTTGTTGTTTCACTATTTTGCGTCTGAAATCAGATTTTAAAATTGAATAACAAGAGATGAGATTTAGACGACTGCCATTCACGAAAATCTTTATTTCTTATCTGTGAAATCTAAATATGGGCATGTGTAAATTTAAGGGAAAGATAACTTGAATGGATCAAGTAACTTAACATTGATCATGGAACTAGTCTATTTTTGTTCTGTAAAGTATTTTGATCTTGCTGGTAATGAACTGCTTTACAGATGGTCATCACTGGTACATCTGCTCGTCCACTCTTTCTGTTCCATTTCTTAACATCATTCACAGAGTGGCACAGATAGTAAAGCTGCTGCTGCTTCAATCCTGACCTCGGGTGCTGCCTGGTGGATTTAGATGATCACTTGTGTAGTTGGGACATGTTGGATGTAGCTGGGACATGCGTGGGCAAGTTGGGTCCAAGGGCCTGTTTCCACACTGTATCACTCTATGACTCTTTGAGATTCCTTGGGTTTATCTTGGATGCTGTGGTTCCCTCCCTCAGTCTGACACGCGTTGGTCGGTAGGTTAATTGGCTGCTGTAAATTACCACTTCTGCAGATGGTTGAAAGGAGAATTGGGGGAGAGTGGAAACCAATGGTCATGTGAGAAAGGAGTTGTTGAAGGGGAGTAAAGGGGGGAATGGAATTGATGGGATTGCTCTGAGAGAGACTGAATGGCAACTTCCTACGTCATAAGAAAATATGGGAACATTTTTTAACAACATGAGTGTTTAATAACTTTAATGACTTTAAGCAACTCTGCAATGACATAGAATTACTTGGATACTTGAGGGATAATACACTTATAGAGGTGTATAAAATCATGAGATGAATAGATCGGGTGGATGCACAAGGTCTCTTGCCCAGAGTAGGTGAATCGAGGACCAGAGCACATAGGTTTAAGGTGAAGGGGAAAAGATTTAATAGGAATCTGAGCGGCAACCTTTCCACACAGAGGGTAGTGGGTGTACGGAACAAGCTGCCAGATGGGGTAGTTGAGGCAGGGACTATCCCAACATTTAAGAAACAGACAGGTACATGGATAGCACAGATTTGGAGAGATATGGAGCAAACGCAGGCAGGTGGGACTATTGTAGCTGGGATATGTTGGCCGGTGAGGGAAGGTTGGGCCGAAGGGCCTGTTTCCACTCTGACTACTTACTTATTATGAAGAAACACTATAATTGTGCCAGTCTATTAATACCTCTTTACATTTACATTCACAAAAGAAAAAAAGTTCAACAGATCATTGGGGAACAAGTTTATAAATGACGGATTAAGAAATCGTACCTTTTATTCTTTCGGTATTTAACTGGTGAAAGGAGAAAATGCAATAAAGATAAATTTTAAATCACTATGTTAGCAAAATATTAAAATAAAATAGAGCAATAAATGTAACAAAATTGGGGAATTTATTGCCACAGATGGTGGTGCAAGACAAAACATTGGGATTTTTAAAGATTAACTGGACCAAGTGGGATCCGTTGCGTCCCATCCCCTCGGGGGTGGGGGGGCTGTGGTGGTGTGTGTGTGAGGGGAGGGGAGGGGGAGGGGTTAGGGGAGCGTGGAGGGGGAGAGGATGTGGGAGAGAAGGGGGAGACAGAGAGAGAGGGGGAGAGAGAGGGAGGGGGGAGGGAGGGGGAGAGAGGAGAGGAGGGGGAGAGAGAGGAGGGGAGAGAGGAGGGTCAGAGAGGGAGGAAGGGGGGGGGGAGGGAGGGGGAGGGGGGGGGGGAGAGAGAGGGGGGGGAGGGAGGGGAGGAGGAGGGGGGGGGGGGGAGAGGAGTAGGAGAACCGGGTGGGCGGGCGAGCGGGCTGCAGGCGAGTGAGCTGCGAGCGAGCGAGCGGGCTGCTGGGGCCACGGTGAGCGGGAGTGATAAAAGGACTGCGAGTCGAGAGGGTGTGGGCATGATGTCACTCGCAGCGCGTGGAAAATAGTGCGAAGCAGGCTGCGCGAGCCGACCCATTGTGACATCGTCAGCTCGTTTATTTCCTAAGTTATTTGAAATTTTTGAACATTTTCATAAATAACTCAAGAAATAAAGGCGAAATTTTCATGTAAGCCGATTTTTGACTTCACGGAATAAAACTACAGGATTTTTGTAAAAATGTTACCGTCAGAGCGTCATTTTTTCGAGCAGTATGATTATACACACACACCCACATCCAAGATCAGACTTTTAATAGTTAATAGACCAAGTGCAGACCCATTGGGTCTGTTCCCCCAATGCGTGTTTATGTGGGGGGGGAGGGGGCGGGGCGGCATCCGGCGACATACACACTAACCACTCACACACACACACTAACTACCCCCTTGATATTATATTAATATTATTAATTTGCACCTTTTACCCCATAAACGCCCTATCCACTGACGCATAGCCCCCAACTTGCAGGCGCGTCTAGAGAGGGAGGGGGCGTAGAGAGTGAGGGCAGAGAGAGAATGGGGGGAGAAACAGAGAGAGAGGCAGAGACAGAAGGGCAGGAGAGGGGGTGGTGGAGGGGAGAAGAAGGGAGGGAGGGTGGGTGGGGAGGGGAGAGATGGGAGGAGAGGGGAAGATAGGGAGGGGGCCTGAGAAGGGGGAGAGTGGATGGGAAGGGAGGGGGAGAGGTGGGGGGGGAAGGGAGGGGGGGGGTAAGGGGAGGGAGGGGGGGGTAGGGGGGGAGTGAGGGAGGGGGGAGGGGAGAGAGGGAGGGGGGAGAGAGAGAAGGGGGGGGGGGAGAGAGGAGGGGGAGGAGAGGGGAGAGAGAGAGAGGGAGAAGGAGAGAGGGGAGAGAAAAAGAGGAACGAGAGAGGGAGAGAAAGAGAGATAGAGAGAGAGAAAAAGAGTGAGAGAGAAGAGAGGGGCGGGGCGGCAGCCCGAGCGCGAGACACGGAGCGATCTGAGGACGGTGAAAAGCAGCGGGGGGACCAGCCGATCGTGGCTTCCGCCAGCGTGACAGAGCCTGGCCGGGTCGAGGGGGGTTACAGACGATCGTGTACAGAATCTTTTGGAAGAGAGGGGAGATAGGGAGGAAGGAGAGGGGAAGAGGAGTGGGTGGGATGGGGGGTGGAGGAGAGCCAGGCTGCCAAATGAAGAGAGAGAGAGAAGCAGCTTCTGACTCTGGAAACCCACAGCTGGAATGAGCGCGCATGGCTTCACGAGCTGCGCCAACAGTCATGAGAAGGTTCAGCGCGTGATCCTATAGGGGAAGGAAGCTGTATGAGGAGAACTTATGAGGAGTAGATTCAGCGCTTGAGGAGTCGCTGCCCCGAGATCTGTAGAACAAAGAAGCTATAGATGAACGGAGCTGCAGAATGTTTGCTCTGTAGAACTTTCTCGATCTTTCTGGGCCTATAATCCAAAGCGGCGGGGGGGCGGGGCCTGGAGGTAGGTGGGCCTGGATTGGTGAGCATGTGGACATTGTGACCAGCAGTTGGTGAGCAGCGTTTATATTTTAAAAAATTAGTTTTGTGATCAATTTTATTCAAAATCTGGGGAAATAATTGACCAACGAGTGGATTTCTGAACTCATAAGTTAAATCCCTACTGAAATTGTAAAAGTCTCTGCGTTTTTGCTGTCTGGTTTTCGAGGAGATACGTTTCACATGCAAAATCACACACACACACACTATAGACAAGATATATTATTGATTAGTAGGGGCGTCAAAGGTTACAGGAAGATGCCATGAAAATGAGATTGAGAGGGAAAAATAGATGTGCCATGATCGAATGGCAGAGCAGACTTGATGAGCCGAATGGTCTAATTCTGCTTTTGTGTCTTATGGTCTTATATAATTGATACTTACCATGAACATAGCAACATATGAGAAATAATAATAAAAAAGCAAGTATACGTGGCATGTGATATTCCAACCACATTGGTTTGGTACCTGAAGGGAAATAAATGTTTTATTTCAGAAGATTTTAAAAGTTTTTGCATTGCTTTTTGCATTTTGTTTTGCATTCATAAAAATACCAAATACAAATCTGTTGTAAATTGTTTTTTTCTCACTCACTTTTATAACAGTTCCCGAAATATTTATGTTACATTTTTATGATACTGTTTGTATTGTTAATAACACAATTGTGAAAAAAATGATATTTCAAAATAGTCACATATGCTGGAATATCATGAAGCCAGGTGAACAATGGTGCTGCAGTATTCATAAGGAAGATCATAATTTTCTCACTGTGTCCAATAACATGGTTCTATAAATAGTATTTCAACCACTATCCAGGAACAATTTGGAAATATTTATTTATTCATTTGAACATCATTTGGAAAAAAAAGCTTTAATCTTTGATCATTCAGGTAGACTAGGAAACTGGCAATCTTCCATATTTTGAAAGAATTTTTGGAAGAAAACTGTGTGCAGATGACCTGAAAATGTTCAAAGTGTCTAGTAGTGCTTATTGTCATATATTGTGCAATGCACAAGAACAGAAAAGGATTATCTACAACTCCCATCAACTCACCGGGATCTGGAAAACAGCAGAAATCGGTGCCGTTTCGGACAAGCTGCTTGGGCAACTGAAGGCTCTTGCAATTTCGCGATCTCCCGCAGCTGCGGGAGCCCCGGACTTTAAACTTTCCCAAGCTCGCTGTAAAACATCCGACCCGACGGAGGAACGCAGGTACGGTACCTGAAACTCCGGGATGACCTCCAGAGCTGACGGGCTGGATCTTCCAGGAACAATGGAGCTGGAGCTGCCGACTTTGAAGGAATCCCCGTTCCAGCGCAGGTCCGCAGAAACAGCAGGTACAGTAAATTCAGTACCTGGAAACAAAGAGGAGGCCTCCACCGTGTCCGGAAACGTGGTCGATGGGCAAGACTTCCGGTCAGACTGAAGCGCAGGGGACTTCGGCCCCCTCTCCCTACTATCCTACTGGCCAATGTACAGTCCCTTGGAAACAAAGTTGAGGGCAAGGCTGCTTTATCAAAGGGAGCTGAGGGAATGCTCTGTGTTCTGTTTCACTGAGACATGGCTCACCCCCAGCTCCCCAGACTCAGCGGTCCACCCTGAAGGGTTCTCCATCCACCGTATGGACCATACACTGGCATCTGGGAAAGGGAGAGGAGCGGGCGTCCGCCTCATGGTCAACTCTGCGTGGTGTTCAGATGTGGCAGTTCTGTCAAACTCCTGCTCTCCACACCTCGAACATCTGGCAGTTAAGTGCCGTCCCTTCTACCTCCCAAGGGAATTCACCTCCATCATCCTGACCGTGGTCTACATCCCACCCCAGGCAGACATCTGTCTGGCACTGGAGGAGCTGCACGCCGTGGTCAACAAGCACCAGACATCTTACCCCGAGGCGTTTACCACCATTGCTGGGGACTTCAATAAAACCAACCTGAAGAAATAGCTCCCAAACTTCCACCAACATGTCTCCTGCTGCACCAGAGGACCAAACACCCTCGACCACTGCTACTCCACCATCAAGGATGCCTATCGCTCTATCCCTCGCCCTCACTTTGTTAAATCCGACCATTCCGCGGTGCTGCTTCTTCCTGCCTACAGCAATTGAAGAGCGCACCCCCCGAGGTGAGGACTGCGCAGAGCTGGGGGGGGGAGGCTGAGGAACAACTACAGGACTGTTTGGAGTTTGTAGACTGGGCAATGTTCAGGGACTCGGCAACGGACCTGAATGAGTACACCACAGTCGTTACAGACTTCATAAAGAAATGTGTGGAGGACTGCATCCCTACAAAAACCTTCCGAGTGTTTCCCAATCAGAAGCCTTGGATGAACAATGAGATCCGCACTCTTCTGAAGACCAGACACCGGGCATTCATGTCTGATGATACGACCTTGGTAAGGTCATCTAAAAGGCCGAAAGGGACTTCTGTTCCAAACTGGAGGATGAGACAGATGTTCGGCAGATGTGGCTGGGCTTGAATGCAATCACCTCCTACAAGGCGAGGTCAGGAGGCAGCTCGAATGTCGGCGAAACATCACTCCCTGACGAGCTCAATGCGTTTTACGCACGCTTTGATAGGGAGAACATTGATGTGCCTTCTTGAGCCCCCATTTGCTGTGATGTTATTTCAGTCACAGTCAAAGAGGCCGAGGTCAGAAAATCCTTCAGAGCAGTGAACCCTCAAAAAGCGCCTGGACCTGATGGTATACCCAGTCGTGTTCTAAAAACCTGTGCGGACCAACTTGCTGGAGTTTTTACGGACATTTTCAACCTCTCACTTCTGAGGTCTGAGGTTCCCACCTGCTTTAAAAGGGCATCAATTATACCAGTGGCCAAGAAGAGCAAGGTGACGTGCCTCAATGACTATCGACCAGTAGCACTAACGTCTGTGGTGATGAAGTGCTTTGAGAGGTTGATCATGGCACAAATCAACTCCTACTTCGACAAAAACCTGGACCCTCTGCAGTTCGCTTACCGCCATAACAGATCAACGGTGGATGCGATCTCGCTGACTCTCCACTCCGCTCTGGACCACTTGGACAACAAAAACTCAAATGTCAGGCTGTTAATCATTGATTACAGCTCGGCATTTAATACAATCTTCCCCTCCAAGCTGGTTACCAAACTCGCAGAACTGGGTCTCTGCGCATCCCTCTGCAATTGGATCCTAGGCTTCCTCATTCACAGACCACAGTCAGTTCGTATTGGTAGAAAAGTGTCAGCCTCGATAACAATCAGCACGGGAGCACCTCAAGGCTGCGTGCATGGCCCCTTGCTGTACTCACTCTATACTCATGACTGCGTAGCCGGTCATAGTGCGAACTCCATCATCAGGTTCGCTGACGATACCACTGTTGAGGGACGTATCACTGATGGGGACGAGTCAGAGTACCGAAGTGAAATAGACTGACTGACCAAATGGTGGCAGCAAAATAACCTGGCCCTCAACACCAGCAAAACCAAGGAACTGATTGTGGACTTTGGAAGGGGGAGGATGGGGACCCACAGTCCCGTTTAAATTGACGGGTCGATGGTGGAAAGGGTCAAGAGCTTCAAATTCCTGGGCGTGCACATTTCCGAAGATCTTTCCTGGTCCGAGAACATTGATGCAATCATAAAGAAAGCACATCAGCGCCTCTACTTCCTGAGAAGATTACGGAGAGTCGGTATGTCAAGGAGGACTCTCTCTAACTTCTACAGGTGCACAGTAGAGAGCATGCTGACTGGTTGCATCGTGGCTTTGTTCGGAAACCTGAGCGCCCAGGAGCGGAAAAGACTACAGAAAATAGTAAACACTGCCCAGTCCATCATCGGCTCTGACCTCCCTTCCATCGAGGGGATCTATCACAGTCGCTGCCTCCAAAAGTCTGGCAGCATCATCAAGGACCCACACCATCCGGGACATACACACATCTCCCCACTACCTTCAGGTAGAAGGTACAGGAGCCTGAAGACTGCAACGACCAGGTTCAGGAATAGCTACTTCCCCACAGCCATTAGGCTATTAAACTCGGCTCGGACAAAACTCTGGACATTAATAGCCCATAATCTGTTTATTTACACTTTATCAGTTTATTTATTCATGTGTGTATATATTTATACAATGGTATATGGACACACTGATCTGTTCAGTATCCATGCCTACTGTGTTCTGGTGTGCTAAAGCAAAGCAAGAATGTCATTGTCCCCGAAGGGACACGTGACAATAAACTCTTGAACCCATGCATCACATTTTGTGCTTATATTTAAAAAAATACCCAAGGTGATTATATGTATAGATGAGGGGAAATGATTGCAACAATAAGTAGGAAATGATTGCAGAATTCTGTTTCAATGTGGACTTCATCAAAGAGAAATGCTGCAATATCCTCTTCATGCTGCTAAGTTAAGTAACGAGAAATCTTACCCAATATGGTAAAGTTGATTCCTTCACTAAATTTGAATGAGTTTGGAATTTCATTTTCAGCTTTGCACTTGTACACGCCGCCATCTTTGGTATTATTTATGAGAATATTAAAAACCGCAGGCTCTGTAGTACAGTTCTTGACAGAGTGGATGAATCTTTGGTTTAAGAATAGCGAGTAAGTCACAGGAGAGCTCCCATTTGTTGAGTGGCATCGAATGGATATGCGTTTTCCTATTTCATATGTGGTTCCTGAAGTGAGGAGATTTACTTTTGGCTCTGAGACTGGAACTGAAACCAAAAGAACAGGTAAACTTTGGAAAGAGTAACAAATCTATAATATAGGGGTTAAAATAAAGTCAACTGCCTCAGTCAGTCTGAACAACGTGTCAAGTTAGCAGCTACCTGACTAATTACTTGTTGGCTCAAGTCGCGATTAAGCATGAAATCCAGCACAGTGCAGCACAACCAACCTTGCAATGTGCTCGTCCCAAACTCTGGGGATTGAGGTCTAATTTGATAGCGCTGTTTGCCATGTGGCAAGCAACAGCCTGACACAATTGTACTCACAGGATTACAGTTTATCTTGCAGGCAATGTGACAAATTCAACCATCCCAATTCCTGATTATTCTCTGGCAGAACAGACTTGCCAGGCAGTGGCACAGGAGGGAGAGCCTTTAGAGTCCTCAGCATTGTGGCCAAACTCTCTGACATCTCATAGACCAGGTCTAACATAGATTGTGAAATGCAATACGATTACCACCTGCCATTCACCCTCAGCTGATGAATCAGTGCTCATCCCTGTAGAACCACGCATGGAAGAAATGTTTTGATGTCTACCTTGTTTCTTCTGCCACTAGGGCTGCATTAGGGATGGTTTATGCTAGTTTATTAACCTATCAATGCACCTTGAAGATGTGTGCGGAAACTGGAGCAACTGTGGAAAGATCGGCAGTCTGAGGGAGAGCGTGCAAACTCCAAACAGACACCAGCAGAAACCGGGATTCTGCTCAAGGTCGCTGCACAGCAGAAGACGAGTCAAAACAATTTTGCGCTGAACTGCACCGCTAGCTTGTAGTTAGACATATAACCGAGTCAGAGTTGAGAATATTTCCAGATTTGATTCCTGCCGTTCCTTAGGTTAGCCAATCTCAACCAGAGATTTTGTGGTGTCGGTGGAGTCTCCCTCAATAGACCTAATCAATAAAACAAGGGATTCTACATTTCTCCCGTCACAGTGCAGAAAATGCTGCAAGCGCTCAGCAGAGCCGACAACAATCATGGAAACGGCAGTAGAGTTAATGTTTGGGTCTAAGACCACCTTGTCAGACCCTCCTGTTTACGGCGGCAGATTTTAACTGTGCATACTACAGGTGGACATTAGGATTGGGATTAGGATATGGGCATATGATATCCCTCTGAATCTAAAGATTTACCAACTTTAAAAAAAAATCAAACATGATGAGTATTTATTTGGGTGGATGTAGATAGGCTTGTATTTTGAAACGTGGCACAATCCGTTAGTTCCCAACAACACACGCCTCTCCATTGAGACAGGAATATTATCTTTTCTTATCCATTTCTTCAAACATATCTTTGTTCCAAAACGTTCCGCTTAGGCAGTGGTCCATCTGATAGCTAAATGAACATTCTGTTTAGTAATAAGACACTCTCTGAACTCAGCCCTTCACTTAATACATTTAGTAACAGTCAGATTTAAAGACGTTTCAATATAAAACATTAACACCTAAAAGCATGTAACAAGTGAAGCAGAATTTATATAAAAAATGGAAATGCAATGATTTAAATACAATTCTTAGATTTAACTGTGTTACACAGCAGGCTTCTATGGGAATCATTTTGATAGGTTCTAGGTAAAATGTGAATTGGAATATCTCACAAAGCAAACATATAGATATATTGATCTTACCTTTTACATTTATATTAATGTTCTGACTTCTTTCACTTCGATGTTTTACACCTGCATTGTTTTCTGCTTGACAGAAATACTCTCCACTGTCTGCAGTGTCAGCCGATGGAATAGTATAGACTCCGGCAGTAGCATTTAAAATTGACCGATGCAAAGAGTTTTCTGGTGTTCCTTTGTAAAATGTGTAAATTATTGGCCAAGATCCCCTCACCACAGCACATGTGAGATTCAAACGATCACCTTGAGCCACAATACTATTAAAGGCTGTTGAATTTAGACTTGGTTTGGAAACTGGTACTGTTTTAAAAGAAGAACAAATGAAATAATTAGATATGTCCTTTTACCAAACATTATCGGGGGAGGGGTCAGTTATTAAAATGATTGATTGATTGATTGAAAGATCCAGTATGGAAACAGGCCCTTCGGCCCTCCGAGCCCATGCCGACCATCGATCACCCATTTTTTGTTATCCCACTTCCACATCCACTCTCTCACAAACTGGGGGCAATTTCAGAGGCCAATTAACCTACAGACCTACTTGTCTTTGGGGTGTGGGAGGAAACCAGAGCACCTGGAGGAAACTGAGGCGGTCACTGGGAAAATGTGCAAACTCCACACAGAGAGCACCCAAGGTCAGGATCGAACCCAGGTCCCTGGCACAGGTGAGGCAGGAACTCCACCAGATACGCCACTGTGCCTCCAACTCTCATCACTCCAGACAGGGGTACACTCGGACTTTCCAGCCTATTGATATCAGATGCCGGCTCTACCACTTTGGTCTTTAAATTCTATGTCATCCCACCATAGAATTTATATGATAATAAATAAATAATTTTCTTCTGAATCTTCCGTGCATGTGACATGCTAATTCACAGAGGTGCCCAGATGTGCAATTGTACACATGTAGTGCAAAACAGTACAAAAATTCTATGAATTTTGATAACAGGTGTGAAAGGCTCCTCATACAGGAGTAGGCCTTTACAAAAGAGACAAGTCCTGCTTTGGCATTCCTTGCAGGGGATTATGTGGTCTAAGGAATCTGGCTCATGACGTTCGGTCAATGTCCACAAACTTATAGTAGTAATGGATCCTGCCAACAAATATTTATTGGCTCACTGGTCACCTTGCACCTTTTACTTGTCTTTGCAAGTGCCACAGTACTTCTAAGCCAGAACAATTACCAGCAAAGCTTACTTTAGATCTACTGAAAATATTTATTCAAACCTATGTTCCTATAATATCATTTAGATGTTGA
Organism: Leucoraja erinaceus; assembly: GCF_028641065.1. Classification (NCBI taxonomy): domain Eukaryota; kingdom Metazoa; phylum Chordata; class Chondrichthyes; order Rajiformes; family Rajidae; genus Leucoraja; species Leucoraja erinaceus. The sequence goes on along the minus strand of NC_073399.1, from coordinate 8,810,106 downwards.
TAAAAAGCACAATATGCGGTATTACTGAAGGCTCCAAGTCTTTGGATGGATGTCAGTAAAAAGTAGAAAGTAATCTACAGATTTCTAGAAATCTAGCACAAGTAAGTAAATAACTGGAGTGATTCCTCAGTCTTTTGCTGCCCCACTGTTGTATCTTTGACAGGGGTCTCAGGGGAGCAGGAGAAACCTTGAGGAAATGTATCCTCACCATCTGTAAACCGGTTTTACTGCACATTTTAATTCCTTACTCCAAGAAACATTGCCTAGTTTTCAGCTGTCCAGCAGAGTTAGTCTTACCTGCCACAGTCACCTGTTTTACAAGAATTTTCAATGTCTCCTTCCACATTGCGTGGCAAGTGTATTGTCCCGTATCATCAGCAGTTGCTTTTTTAGAAATCTTAGCTTCGCCAGTAACGCTGTTGGCTATCGAAGTTGTACCTTTCGTGATTGTTAATTCAGCTTTTGTAGAGGATGGAATTAATGATGACATCTGAACTGTGCACCTCATGGTAAAGTCATCGCCTTCAAATATTCTAGATTGTGGTTCAATCGTAAAGAGGTGACTAGAAAATGGATCTGGAATGAGAAATAGTTGATCACAATATGAAGCGAACAGTTGATTTTTTATTTCATTTTTTCTTGTTGGATCATTCTAAATTCCAAAATATGTGCTAATGCAGACAACAAGGACGTGTTGGCTCTGGAGAGGGTCCAGAGGAGGTTTACAAGAATGATTCCAGGATTGAGCGGGTTAGCGTGTGATTGGTGTTTGACAGCACTGGGCCTCAACTCGCTGCAGTTTAGAAGGTTGAGGAGGGACCTCATTGAAACTTAACAGAATAATGAAAGGCATAGATAGAGTGGACGTGGAGAGGATGTTTCTACTGGTGGGAGAGTCTAGGACCAGAGGTCATAGCCTCAGAATTAAAGGATGCTCTTTTAGAAAGGAGGTGAGGAGGAACTTCTTTAGTCAAAGGATAGTTAATCTGAGGAACTCATTGCCACAGAGGGCTGTGGAGGCCAAGTCAGTGAATATTTTTAAAGCAGAGATAGACAAATTCTTGATTAGAACGGGTGTCAAGGGTTATGGGGAGAAGGCATGAAAATGGGATTAGGAGGCAGAGATCAGCCATGGTTGAATGGCAGAATGGACCAGATGGGCCGAATGGCCTAATTCTCCTCCTATAACTTGTATAAATGCACTGCACACCATACTCTAGTTTGGACTCATCAACTGATGCTTATTGTACATTTCTACTTGTCCTTGAACTAAGTGTCTTGCCATACATTTCAGAAGGCCCTTGGGTTTGGCTTCGGTTTATTTGTGTCACATTTACCGAGGTACTGCGATAAAACTTTTTATTAGATGCTCTTCCATCAAACCAGATAATACGATACATACACTCCTGTGGCTGCAGGAGTCAGTACTTTAGAAGCTATCCCATGACATCATATGTACAAATTCATTTGCAGGATAAATTACTGAAAATGTAATTATCGTGGCTTTGTCAAACATAAGGTTGATCACTAGACGCTACAAATACCAGTTGTGGAGACACTGGTATCGCCGTCTCGTTGTAGGACATTGATCTTTCTTTTTTATTTTGAATTTTAAATCATGTGTTTGCAAAAAATATATAATTGATTATGCTTTTATAAGTGATATACTAAGATTTGATATCTATTTTATGTGTTTTTATGTGCAACTAGACCAAGGGGGGGAGGGAGGGGAGAGGGAGAGAGGGGGGGGGGGGGGGGGGGGGGGAAGGGGGGGAGAGAGGAGGGGAAGGAGGGGGATCAGTGGGGGAGAGAGGGGGAGGGAGGGGGAGAGAGAGGGAGAGGGTGGACTGGAACTCGGCGAGCGGGTGGGCCCTCGGCAGCTCATGGGACCTTTGAAGCTCTCGGAAGCCCAACCTGCGTGTTCGGCGGCTTCAATCCAGAGCCCTGGGGGGGAGGGCGGCTGGGCTGCGGGCAGGGCGCTGTTGATGGCCGGCTGAATGCGAGTCGACTGCGAGTGGGAGACGACAAAATGACAGAGTCGGGTGGGGGGGGGATGTTACGTAACTCGCAGCTCGTGGAAAACAGTGCCCAGCAAGCTGTGCGAGGAGCAGAGCCATTGTGATGTCATCAACTTGATAGCTTTAAAAAAAGATCTCAGATTTGTGAACAATTTTAATTAAAAACTCAAGAAATAATGAATCAAATTTTCAGGTGAGGCGATTTTTGAGATCATGAGGTAAATCTCTATCGGACTATGTAAATATTTCACCGTTAGCGAATCGTGTTTTCGAGGAGATGTGAATCACAGAAAAACACACAAATACACACACACACACATCAAATACACAAATACATCCACCAAGATCAGAGTTTTGTGTATACAGATGTATTTTTATGTAATGTTGCCCCTTGTCTGGACCTTGAGTCCAAAATAAAGTTTATTAAATAAAAATTAAATTAAATTAATACAATCAAGCCAAACGCAAGTACAACAGGTAGAGCAAAGGGGAACATACAGAGTGCAGAATAAAGTTCTCAGCAAATAGCACAACAGTCCCAGAGACAAAGTCCTATGTCCGTAATGGGTAGAGGAGGGTCAACCATATTGGTGAGACTGGAGTTACATCGAGGACAAACCAGATAAGGGGCAGGTTTTCTTCCTTGAAGAGTGATAGTGAACCAGATGGGTTTATGTGCCATTCCAACAGTTTTGTAGTCATGATTACTCAAGATGAGTGTTTTTATTTAAAGATTATTGATTGAGTTTACATTTCATGGTTACTATGGCGGGACTTGAATTCAAATCACTTGATTATTAATCCAAATTCTGGGATTATTGATCTGGCAATTTAAAGTCACGCACGGGTGTCCTCCATATAGGGAATAGCACCCTGGAGACATCCATGGTCAGACATGACCGAAGGAGGCCTAAGATAGGGTAGACAGTCGAGACCCGAAACGTCACCTATTCCTATCCTCCATAGATGCCGCTTCACCCGCTGAGTTTCTCCAGCATTTTTGTCTACCTTCGACTCGATTATTTTAAATTCTGGGATTATTGATCTGGCAATTTAACAACTCCACCGCTGCTACATACCACATACCTTGTTGCACGACATTGTGACAATATCTATAATTTGCAGGTATGTGATTGTGCCGGTTTAACCTACCTTGCACAGTTATGGTGACAGGTTCACTGTTGATTGAGGTTGTTGCCGAGCTTCTTCCTTTGACCTTACAGCTGTAGACTTGATCTGTTGTTTCTGTAACTTTAAGCGTGTGTGTTACAAAGTTTGTATCGGATGCTTTTTGTCCCGCAGGGGAAGGTCTTCCATTTTTATATTTGTAGAACGTAAAGTCAAGAGGAGGAATTTCTTCAGCAGAATCGCAGCGCAACTCAATTTGACTTCCTACTATCACCGTCATTGGTTGTATGGCAAGTCGCGGCCTCTGTATTTGTCCTAAAGTAAAAAGCATAGGATTTTATAGTTTTGGTACAAAAGTACATATAAAGGTATAAACGTTATGGTTTTGTCACCATTTCTCTGAAGCAAATAGTTATGAATTTGACATTTGGCAAGAGCTTCCAACCACAAATTCACCACATGGTTAGTACAACTTGTACTGTTTGCTAATGGCATATATTTTGCACCACAAAGATCTCTCTGCTGCTTCTCTAGTTAATAGATGTTACTCTATTCATGATTCAGCCATGGGACTGCCTACATCCTTTTCACAAACCATAACCAATGCGTTTTTCTGCACCTGGTTCCTGTTCAGCTTGTGGTATTCGCAGTTTATCATTTCTCCTCGTACAATCCTGCCTTGATAGTTCTTGCATCAGTGAACAATGCTTCCCCCCCCCTAGATTCATTTGCAGTTGGGTCACTTTGGACAACACATCATTTGCTTGGCAGCACAATGCTACACCATAGCGATCAATTCTCTTTCCAGTTGAGTGATTTAGTAACCATTTGCATTGGAACCAAACACAACCGGTATTAGAACAGATGAACAAAAGTCGGGATCAAGAGGTAATCTTGAAGGAGCATATTAAATTGGTCAAGGAATTCAGAGGCGAGAACCTAAACAACTGAAGTCATGCCGCCAATAGTGGAGATGGAGGGGTGGAAACTGAAATGGAGTTGGGTGCTAATTAGTTAATGATTTCAACAGTAGCTGAGACACGGCAAGGGGTCAGTCTACCCCACAACAGAAGGGGGAGAAGTAATGGAGGAAATACAGCCAGAGAGTTGTGTACACCAAGCTTTCTCAAACAGCAATGTGATTAAAGGATAAATATTGCTTGGGCCATCTGACGATAACTTGCCCTTCTCCAAACTAGGGACTCACTCTGGCCATGGAGGAGGCCCAGGACAGAAAGGTCGGATTCGAAATGGGAGGGGGAGTTGAAGTGCTGAGCCACCAGGAGATCAGGTTAGTTATTGCAAACTGAGTGGAGGTGTTGGGCAAAGCGATCGCCAAGCCTACGCTTGGCCAGGTGAGGCTCCATCCAAGGACCCAAGCAGTCTTTCCAGGTGAGGCAGAGGTTCACCTGCACCTCCTCCTACCTCATCTATTGCATCCGCTGTTCTAGGTGTCAACTGCTCTACATCGGTGAGACCATGCGCAGGCTTGGCGATCGCTTCGCCCAATACCTCCGCTCAGTTCGCGATAACCAACCTGATCTCCCGGTGGCTCAGCACTTCAACTCCCCCTCCCATTCCGAATCCGACCTTTCAGTCCTGGGCCTCCTCCATGGCCAGAGTGAGTCCCAGCGCAAATTGGAGGAGCAGCACCTCATATTTTGCTCGGGTACTTTACACCCCAGCGGTATGAACATTGACTACCATCCAGTTTTAGGTAGTCCTTGCTTTCTCCCTCCTTCCCCTCCCCTTCCTAGCTCTCCCACAGCCCACTGTCTCCGCCTCTTCCTTCCTTCTTAAAAGCCCCCCACTCCCACCAGTCTAAAGAAGGGTCTCGACTTGAAATGTCACCTATTCCTTCGCTCCATAGATGCTGCCTCACCCGCTGAGTTTCTCCAGCATTTTTGTCGACCATAGATGATCATGTACTCACCATAATGGTGTTCAAGGGATTTTCTGAAATGAACATGAGGCTTTATTTCTGGAGCTAGGTTGCATGAATGCTTCATCGGCTGGTCGAAACAAACAAGTGCACATGCTGGTTCATATCAACGATAGACACAAAGTGCTGGGATAAGTCACCGGAGACAAAGGATGGGTGACATTTCGGGTCGGGACCTTCCTTCAGACTGGTGGGAGTAGGTTGGGGGGGGGGGGGGGGGGGGGGGGGGCTTAAGAAGAAAGGAACAGGCGGAAACAGGAAAGAGTTCCTCACCGGTCTCACTGCTCCTCCTCTGTGATTCCTACTACTTTCCAACTTTCATCACCATGTTTTTGAGACTGAAGAAGTGTCCCGACTCGAAAACGTCACCTATCCTCTTTTTCCAGAGATGCTGCCTGACCCGCTGAGTTATTCTAGCACTTTGTGTCTGTCTTTAGGCTTCACATTGGCTGTTTGGCACTTTGGGAAGTCCTGAGTTTTATTTTTCATGCCTCATGTGATGTCGCAATATGTTTCATGTTTCACATTACCTGTAACTTCTATGTATAAGGTGTCGCTCGTAGCTGTTTTATCTCCCACGTTCACGACACAGACATAGTATCCAGTATGTGTTGCTCGAGCAGATTGTATTGTAAAAGAGTATTTTGGCTCAGGAGCCATGGAGGTATTCAGCAGGACGTTCTTTTGTGATCCTTTATATAAACTGTATGAAATTTGATTTAGGAGATCAGGCGTTGCCACGATACTAACTGAACATGTCAGAGTAATGGAGCTTCCCGCTTGTGCTGATGCCTCGGGGTCGGATTTTATTTCTGTCTTTTGTATCGTCACATCTGGGAGAACATAAAACAGAAAATTAGTTTTAATTCTACATAATGTGCACAGTGGCGCAGCGGGTAGAGCCGCTGCCTCACAGCGCCAGCGACCCGTGGTTCGATCGTGACCGCGGCGGCCGTCGGCGTGGAGTTTGCATGTTCTCCCATGTGACCGCGTGGGTTTCCTCCGGGTGCTCCGGTTTCCTCCCACATCCCATAGAAGTGCAGGTTTGTAGGTTAATTGGCCCTATGTAAAGTGCCCCTAATGTGTGGGGAGTGGATGTGAAAGGGGGATAACATGGAACTGATCGATGGTTGTTGTGGACTGAGTGGGCCGAAGGGCCTGTTTCCAAGCTGTATCTCCAAACTGGTAATGTCAAAACATTCTAGAAATACAGATCAAGCATAGATTTCCATTCCAGTTCCATTCCACCCCGTAAGATCAAATGTCCATGTTCTCCAAGGATGCTGCCTGATCTGCTGAGTTAATCCAGTGTTTTGTGTCCTTGCTTGGTAAACCAACAACTGCAGTTCCTTGTTTCTACATAGATTTCCTTTTCCCTGCCCCCAGAGATGATACAGAATGGATCATTCCATCAACCATTTCAATGCTGGTCAAAATGGACTTTACGTTAATCTCACTTTCTAGCTCTTGGACAGATGTTTGGCATGTTATGACTTAAGTGCTCATTCCGATACTAGTTCACTAGTTCACAAATGATAGGAATAGAATTAGGCCATTCGGCCCAACGAGTCCACTCCCATTCGGCCCAACAAGTCCACTGGCTGATCTCTGCCTCCTAATCCCATTTTCCTGCCTTCTACCCATAACCCTTGATACCCGTTCTAATCAAGAGTTTGTCTATCTCTTCCTTTAAAATATCCACTGACAGATCTGGTAAGGGTGGAGGAAAAATATGAAGTTGGTATATCCCTTTTGCGCGGTTTTTATAATAGAGCTTTGTTTTTTTCTTTGGGGTTTTTTTCCTTTTTCCTCCTTTCTTTTCTAGGGTCTATTTCTTAATTCTTTTCTCTAACCAATGGGCCTCTTTGTTTTTCTCTCACTGGTCACTCTTTTACACGAACACATCTTTATTTCTCCCACTTTCTCTACTTTATCTATATCTTTCCTTAAAGCTTAAAAAATGAAGGGGTACAATAAATGTAATAAGGTATATCTGGCTTGTACTATTGTAATTATATATACCTAAGAGACACTCATTCAATAATTTGAGACGTTTGCTTAACATAATGCACTCACATAAATCTCACGACCAAGAGTTATCTATTATCTCACTGGACGCAGAAAAAGCGTTTGATCAAGTAGAATGGGATTATATGATTAAAGTATTGCAAAAATTCCAATTGGGAGAAAACTTTATCGCATGGATAAAACTATTATATAACAAACCTACGGCTAGAATATTAACTAATAATATTTTATCCTCGAAATTTGAACTATCAAGGGGCAATAGACAAGGATGCTCATTATCACCGCTGTTATTTGCTTTGGTAATTGAACCCCTTGCTGAAAAAATAAGAACACATCCGGATATTTATGGTTATAATACAAAATACTCAAAGAATAAAATATCCCTATATGCCGATGATGTACTACTGTACATCACAAAACCACAAATCAGTATACCAAACATATTAAATTTAATTGAGGACTTTGGATCCTTTTCGGGATATAGAATAAATTGGAACAAAAGTGAAATTATGTCGATAAAACTAAAAGACTCAACACATCTTCGGAAATTTCCCTTTAAAATAGCTACAGAAAAATTCAAATATTTGGGAATTGAAATTACTAGAAATTACCAGGATATGTTTAAAGCCAATTATAATCCCTTACTCCAATTGAATAATCACGAATAGGGCCGAGATGGCCTGTTTCCGTGCTGTAATCTGATTAAATTCTGGAAAACACTTCCGATGTCCTTAATAGGCAGAATAAATGCTATTAAAATGGGTTTCATACTACAAATTCTATACCTATTTCAATCAATACCTATATATCTCCCAAAAAAGTTTTTCAAAAAATCGGACTCAGACATTACAAATTTTATATGGGATTATAAATCCCATAGAATACAAATAGCACACCTTAATAAACGAAAAGAGCTGGGGGGTCTAGCGCTCCCTAATTTTATGTATTATAATTGGGCAGTAAATATTAAAAATATGATTCACCTGCTGGACAATTCTGCACAGCAGGCGGACTGGATGGTAATGGAAAAAGGGGACTGCTCCCCGAGTAATATAGGAGCGACCATCCTCTCACCAATAAATTTGAATAATAAAAATTATAATAAAAATCCAATTATACATAACACAATAAGAACATGGAAACAAATAAAACAGAATTTAAAATTAAGAAACCTATCTCTTTTAATACCAATAGTCAATAATCCATCGTTTAAACCATCAATCATAGACAAATCATTTATACAATGGGAAAGAATGGGAATTAAAACGCTCGAAGATCTGTATGAATTGGGGAATTTACTATCATTTCAACAACTACAACTGAAATATAATTTGAAAAATAACCAATATTTTAAATATCTTCAAATTTGTGATTATCTGAAAAAACACACAAAAGACAATCATAATATGCCTTCCGACTTATTGGATGAAGCAATGAAGACCAAGGCGGAATCAGCTAATTTAATATCGTACCTATATAATATCATTTCAAACATAGAAATACCCACAACAGATGGAATTAGAAAAGATTGGGAACAAGAATTAGCTATAAAAATCTCAAAAGAGACCTGGGATAATCATTTACTACAGGTGCATAAATGTTCGATCAACGTACGACATACGCTCATCCAATTTAAAACATTACATAGATTATATTATTCAAAAACTAAATTAAATAAAATCTTCCCTAATGTTTCACCAATCTGTGATAAATGCCTGTGTCAAGAAGCTACCATAGCGCACTCTTTTGTTTTTTGTACAAAAATCCAAAAATTCTGGTATGAAATATTTGATATTTTTTCAAAATTGATCAAAATAAAACTGGTACCAAAACCAGAATGGATTATCTTCGGAATATCGGAAGGTAACCCTGAATTAAACGTGTTTCAGAAGAATTTATTTAATTACGGGCTAATAATGGGAAAAAAGCTTATACTTAAATTCTGGAAAAATGCGCCGACACCAACAATAAAAATGTGGATATCAAATATGTTTGAAACATTACATCTGGAAGAAGAGATGAGATTCCTCCTAGCAGGTAAAGCAGACCAATTCCAAAAGACGTGGTCTATGTTTCTGGACCTATTACAAGTATGAGGTGCAATAGTAATTTAAAAAAAAACAAATATATAAATAAGTGGTATCAGGACCTGGTAACGGGAGGTAAAACAACAAAAACAGACTTGGTTGGTAGTCCCCTTTCTGCGGAGTTTAATGTTATAATAGAGCGATTGTTTCTATTTTCTCTTTCTTTCTTTTCTAGGGTCTATTTTCTCACTTTACTTCCTTCTCTAACTTCTTTCCTAAGGGGCTTTCTTTTCCCAACACTCTTGCACTGCACGACTCTCTTGCACTTTCTTTACTTTCCTTACTTCTACCTTTTTCTTAAAGCTCAAAAAAAATGAAGCGGTACAAAAAATGTATTAAGATATATGTGTTGTGTAGGATTGTAATTTACCGTACTTCTAATAAAAATAAAAAATAAAAAAAAAAAAAAAAAAAAAGTACTATTGTAATTTACTGTACTAATTAAAAAAAAAAAAAAGTTTTTTAAATAAATAAATAATAATAAAAAAATATCCACTGACTGTGGCAATGAGTTCCACAGATTAACTCCCCTCTGACTAAAGAAGTTCTTCCTCACCTACTTTCCAAAAGAGCGCCCTTTAATTCTGAGTCTATGACCTCTGGCCCTGGACACTCCCACCAGTGGAAACATCCTTTCCACATCCACTCTATCTATGCCTTTCATTATTCTGTAAGTTTCACTGACATATGGTGAAGGTTTTTCTGCCACCATCATCCTTTCAGGACAGTCCCAGATGCCACCATTAGTTGAGTAAAAAATTTTAGTTCCTAATCCTTCAGGTAATTAATTTAAATTAATTTAAAGGGTCTGAAGAAGGGTTTTGGCACGAAACGTTGCCTATTTCCTTCGCTGCATAGATGCTGCTGCACCCGCTGAGTTTCTCCAGCACTTTTGTGTACTTTCGATTTTCCAGCATCCGCAGTTCCTTCTTAAACAATTAATTAAAATCTATGTCCTCTGGTTATTAATGTCCCTGCTGCGGGAAATAGTTCTTATGTATTCACTCTCTCAAAGCCTCTGGTAATTTGATGTACATTAATGTATCTCCATTGCATTCTGTGATTTACACTTAATGTCATGCTTCCGAGCCCGCATGGACTTCACCTCTCCCAGCAACAAAACCGACTCAGTCTATCTCAACATTGTCATGCACTGCCGTTTCACTTAATTCTCCGCTGCATTCAGTGCAGCTGCAGACAACTTTTGTGAAAGATCGTGCACACACCCACTTTCCCAGACAGTGCAAGGAAAGATTTCCTCACTTGCCTCAGACTTCAACAAATCGTCTTTTGCAATTTCGACCAACAATTTCGCTCCAACAAGATTCCACTACCAGACACATATTCCTCTCCCCTCCCCCTTCAGCATTTTCAAGCTCGGCTTCACAATTCTCTGGGCGTCGTAGGCTCTCTGTTCTTTGTGAAACCCTGTTATTCACAAAACCCTGTAATTCACAAAGTAATATCCTTGACTCCAACAGACTAGATTCATCTAGGTCTTTGGAAATGTTAATGGTCATAAGGTCATAAGTGATAGGAGCAGAATTAGCCCTTTCGGCCCATCAAGTCTACTCCCCCATTCAATCATGGCTGATCTATCTCTCCCTCCTAACCCCATTCTCCTGCCTTCTCCCCATAACCCCTGATGCCGATACTAATCAAGAATCTATCCATCTATCTCTGCCTTAAAAACATCCATTGCCTCCACAGCCTTCTGTGGCAAAGAATTCCACAGATGATCAACTTATTCTTGATTTAAATCCTATGAATCTTCTTTTCAATATGCCCATAAACCCAGTATTTTCCCACCTCAACATCTCTGTATCATAATGGTCATTGTCAGACTGAATTAATTTTCCATGATGATCGTGGACTGCTTAAATCATGGATAAAAGACAAACAAGTTGAAAATGTTTCAGTCATACGTAGAATCAATATATATTCATGCATCAACTGCAATTTAATTGTAGATATGCGATCTACTGAGATTGTATTAAGGCAAAATGTAAGACTGACAAAAGAGAGGCAAAGATAGTTTAAGGTGATTTCCTACGTTGTCAAAGACACAGGAGTGGGGGCGGTAATGTGAACCTTAGACTGACTTAGTACTGATTGTGGATGATCACATTGAATGGTGGTGCTGGCTCGAGGAGCCGAATGGCCTATTCCTGCACCTATTGTCTATTGAGATTACTGGGGATGTTGGGGAGACAACTGAAGGAAAGTTTTGAAAGAAAGTCCTCACTGAATCAGAGGGATTGTAGCGTGAGCAATCACCAGAAGGCATCAGGAGTTTGATCTGCCGTCAGAAATGAGTGACCGGATCAGTCACCAAAATTATACGTCGTCAATGATTAATTATTGTTGTAATTAATTTGTTGATCTAATGGATCAGAGTGTGTAGGAAAGAACTGCAGATGCTGGTTTAACCCGAAGATAGACACATAAAGTTGGAGTAACTCAGTGGGACAGGCAGCGTCTCTGGAGAGAAGGAATGGGTGACGTTTCGGGTCTGTCTCGCTGAGTTACTCCAGCTATTTGTATCCATTTAATCAATGGATCGGAGTAACAATTTTAGGTTGTGGGATCCACGAGACGTTTCCTTCTGCCACCAACATTGATTGAAAGTGGAGTTTAAAGACTTCCTTTACGAAGATCAACGCCACGATTTCTGAAGTTAAGCAGTTTTTGTTTGTCTCACGTGAAGAGATTTAAGAATTAATTGAAAACAGTTCTTACCTGTTTGGACATGCCCAATCCCACCTGAAATAACAAAAATAAAATATTGTTCAGACAATTCAGATGTGTGTTCACTTCAGTTCAAAATGCAGGGAATAGCGACAATTAATCATGCTTTATAGAGCCTTTGAAAGTTTGCGTGGAAGCCATTTAGCCCATCATGTCTACGTTGGTTGAAAAAGTCCACGACAGTCAATTTTCAGCACAAAGTCCAGACCTTTAAAGTCACTGCTCTTCAAGTGCATCCATACTGTTTAAATGTGACAAGCATTTGCACCACTATCTTGCCTTCAGCCAGTGCGTTCCACGTCCCTAACACCCGCCAGTTAAAAATATGATTCCATGTCTTGCTACCACCCTTCTGACAATTACATTTATGTCCGTGGATTTTCACCTCTCTGTCAAAGGACATAGAATCCCCCTGTCCACTCTATCTGAACCTCTCATGAGTTTCTACACTTCAATCAATCACTGTGTTTTGTAAGAATAGCAGAACTAAGAACTATGATATGAGAAGACATGAGTTGATATTTTCAGTTCAAAGTTATTTGCAGAATTTTGTTCATTTTGAGGGATTTATTTGTTTAATATAATTCTGAGTGAATTTTAACTAAGTCTTTACAACCACTCAGTTAAAAGTCCATGTTCAGAATTATATAACACAACGTTGTGTTGTGTAAATTACAGGCACCGTGTTGTTTTACTCAATGTCGAACATGGAGAAGGAACAATTTTTATATTTTCCCACTGTATTAAGATATTCTAAATGTCTTCTGCAATAGGATTTGTAATATTATGTTCAGTATACGGAGCAAATTTCACATGTCCAACTTTTTGAAACAATAAAATAGTATTTAACTTACATAGCAGCTGGGTGAAAAACAGGATGGTGGTTTTCGACATGTTCTTCCCAGTGCTTTGAAAGAGGAAATGTTTTTCAAGCTACCAAAGTTCGTCGCAGGGTTCAAAATGAGATTGATAAATGCGCCTTTAAGGAAGCAACGTAGATTATCAAACAAAACAGGAATATACCATATCTGTCCAGCTGAAGGGATTCTTAGAATTAGAAGAACAAGCACAGTTTCCACTCGGCTAACTTCTTAAGGTTAAATAGAGCTGAGGAAGACCGGTGATGATATAAAAATATTGTTATTCATAGAAACATAGAAACATAGAAAATAGGTGCAGGATTTCGGCCCTTTGAGCCTGCACTGCCATTCAATATGATCATGGCTGATCATCCAACTCAGTATCCTGTACCTGCCTTCTCTCCCTTTAGCCACAAGGGCCACATCTAACTCCCTCTTAAATATAGCCAATGAACTGGCCTCAACTACCTTCTGTGGCAGAGAGTTCCAGAGATTCACCACTCTCTGTGTGAAAAATGTTTTTCTCATCTCGGTCCTAAAGGATTTCCCCTCTATCCTCAAACTGTGACCCCTTGTCCTGGACTTCCCCAACATCGGGAACAATCTTCCTGCATCTAGCCTGTCCAACCCCTTAAGTTTCTATAAGATCCTCCCTCAATCTCCTAAATTCTAGCGAAATCAAGCCGAGTCTATCCAGTCTTTCTTCATATGAAAGTCCTGACATCCCAGGAATCAGTCTGGTACTCCCTCTATGGCAAGAATGTCTTTCCTCAGATTTGGAGACCAAAACTGTACGCAATACTCCATGTGTGGTCTCACCAAGACCCTGTACAACTGCAGTAGAACCTCCCTGCTCCTATACTCAAATCCTTTTGCTATAAATGCTAACATACCATTTGCTTTCTTCACTGCCTGCTGCACCTGCATGCCTACTTTCAATGACTGGTGTACCATGACACCCAGGTTTCGTTGCATCTCCTCTTTTCCTAATCGGCCACCATTTAGATAATAGTCTACTTTCCTGTTTTTGCCACCAAAGTGGATAACCTCACATTTATCCACATTATACTGCATCTCCCATGCATTTGCCCACTCACCCAGCCTATCCAAGTTACCTTGCAGCCTCCTAGCATCCTCCTCACAGCTAACACTGCCCCCCCAGCTTCGTGTCATCCGCAAACTTGGAGATGTTGCATTCAATTCCCTCGTCCAAATCATTAATATATATTGTAAATAGCCGGGGTCCCAGCACTGAGCCTTGCGGTACCCCACTAGTCACTGCCTGCCATTCTGAAAAGGACCCGTTTACTCCTACTCTTTGCTTCCTGTTTGCCAGCCAGTTCTCTATCCACATCAAAACTGAACCCCCAATACCGTGTGCTTTAAGTTTGTATATTAATCTCTTATGTGGGACATTGTCGAAAGCCTTCTGAAAGTCCAGATATATCACATCCACTGGTTCTCCCTTATCCACTCTACTAGTTACATCCTCGAAAAATTCTATAAGACTCGTCAGACATGATTTACCTTTCGTAAATCCATGCTGACTTTGTCCAATGATTTCACCACTTTCCAAATGTGCTGCTATCCCATCTTTAATAACTGACTCTAGCAGTTTCCCCACCACCGATGTTAGACTAACTGGTCTGTAATTCCCCGTTTTCTTTCTCCCTCCCTTCTTAAAAAGTGGGGTTACATTAGCTACCCTCCAATCCTCAGGAACTACTCCAGAATCTAAAGAGTTTTGAAAAATTATCACTAATGCATCCACTATTTCTGGGGCTACTTCCTTAAGTACTCTGGGATGCAGCCTATCTGGCCCTGGGGATTTATCGGCCTTTAATCCATTCAATTTACCTAACACCACTTCCCGGCTAACCTGGATTTCACTCAGTTCCTCCATCTCATTTGACACGCGGTCCCCTGCTATTTCCGGTAGATTATTTATGTCTTCCTTAGTGAAGACGGAACCAAAGTAGTTATTCAATTGGTCTGCCTTGTCCTTGTTCCCCATGATCAATTCACCTGTTTCTGACTGCACGGGACTACATTTGTTTTAACTAATCTCTTTCTCTTCACATACCTATAAAAACTTTTGCAGTCAGTTTTTATGTTCCCTGCTAGTTTTCTTTCATAATCTATTTTCCCTTTCCTAATTAACCCCTTTGTCCTCCTCTGCTGGACTCTGAATTTCTCCCAGTCTTCTGGTAGGCTTTTTTTTCTGGCTAATTTGTACGCTTCATCTTTTGTTTTGATACTATCCCTGATTCCCCTTGTTATCCACGGATGCACTACCTCCCCTGATTTATTCTTTTGCCAAACTGGGATGAATAATTGTTGTAGTTCATCCATGCAGTCTTTAAATGCCTTCCATTGCATATCCACCGTCAACCCTTTAAGAATCAATTTCCAGTCAATCTTGGCCAATTCACGTCTCATACCCTCAAAGTTACCTTTCTTTAAGTTCAGCACCCTTGATTCTGAATTAACAATGTCACTCTCCATCCTAATGAAGAACTCAACCATATTATGGTCACACTTGCCCAAGGGGCCACGCACAACAAGACTGCTAACTAACCCTTCCTCATTACTCAATTCCCAGCCTGCTCTCTCGTTGGTTCCTCTACATGTTGGTTTAGAAAACTATCCCGCATACAACCAAGAAATCATCTTCCTCAGCACCCCTGCCAATTTGATTCACCCATTCTATATGTAGATTGAAGTCGCCCATTATAACTGTTTTACCTTTACCCATTTGCCAGGGACTAGTTCAAATCTCAAGTTGCTCAGAGACAAAAAAAATACTTCTGTATATCTATGTTTACAAAAGAACTGCAGATGCTAGAAAAATCAAAGGTAGACAAAAAAGCTGGAGAAACTCAGCAGATGAGGCAGCATCTCTGGAGCGCATGTATAGGTGACGTTTCGGGTCAAGATCCTTCTTCAGACTCATGTGGCAGGGGGGTGGGGGAAAGGCAGGAAGAGGAGGAGACAGTAGGCCGAGGGAGAGCTGGGAAGAGGAGGGGAAGGAAGGAGAAAGCAGGGACTACCTGAAATTGGAGAGGTCAATGTTCATACCGCTGGGGTGTAAGCTACCCAAATGAAATATGAGGTGCTGTTCCTGCAATTTGCGGTGGGACTCACTCTGGCCATGGAGGAGGCCCAGGACAGAAAGGTCAGATTCGGAATGGGAGGGGGAGTTGAAGTGCTGAGCCACCGGGAGATCAGGTTGGTTATTGCGAACCAAGCGGAGGCGTTGGGCGAAGCCTGCGATTGGTTTCACCGATGTAGAGCAGTTGACACCTGGAACAGTAGATGCATTAGATAAGTTTGGAGGAGGTGCAGGTGAACCTCTGCCTCAACTGGAAAGACTGCTTAGGTCCTTGGATGGAGTCAAGGGGGGAGGTAAAGCGACAAGTGTAGCATTTCCTGCGGTTGCAAGGGAAAGTTCCAGGGAGGGGGTGGTTTGGCTGGGAAGGGACGAATTGACCAGGGAGTTACGGAGGGAGTGGTCTCTGCAGAAAGCAGAAACGGGAAAAGATGTGAAGATGTGGCCAGTGGTGGGATACCGTTGGAGGTGGTGAAAATGTCGGAGGATTATATGTTGTATGCGACAGCTAGTAGGGTGGAAGGTGAGGACAAGCGGGACTCTCTCCTTGTTACGAGTGGGGGGATGGGGAGTGAGAGCGGAGCTACGGGATATAGAGGAGACCTTGGTGAGAGCCTCTTTAGTCAAAGAGGGGAACCCCCGTCCCCTAAAGAATGAGGACATCTCCGATGCCCTGGTTTGGAACACCTCACCCTGGGTGCAGATGTGGGGTAGACGGAGGAATTGGGAGTAGGGGATAGAGTCCTTACAGGAAGCAGGTTGGGAACAAGTGTAGTCCAGATAGCCATGGGAGTCAGTGCATTTGTAGTAAACCCACTGACTCCCCCCGACATCAGTCTGAAGAAGGGTCTCGACCCGAAACATCGTCTATTTCTTTGCCCCAACGATGCTGCCTCAACCTCTGAGTTTCTCCAGCATTTTTGTCTACTTTCTGTACATCTATTGCCTTTTTGGCATCTCTTTTTAGGAGCTCCCCAGTTGAAGTATTTGTCAACAACCACTTTGCAAACAGCAAACTCCCGAGCAGCATTGTGCGATTGCATATATAAGCCGTTTAACTCCCGCTGCCATTCCCACACTGACCTTTCTGTCCTCGCCCTCCTCCATTGTCAGGCTCAGCGCAGATTGGAGGAACAGCACCTCATATTTCGCTTGGGCAGCTTACAACCCAGCGGTATGAACGTTGACTTCTCTAACTTCAACTAACCCTAACTTTCCATCCCTCCCCCTTCCCACTTCTCCGACTAGCCTAACAGTCCTCGTTTACATTTTATTTTATTTGTTTGCTTTGTTGTTAACTTCTCCTAGCTAACAATGATCTATTCTACATTGTCCTGGATCACCATCCTCTTTATCTCATTTTCACACCTTACTTCACCTTATCTCTGTATCTCCTCCTCCCCTGATTCTGTCTGAAGACTCGAAACGCCACCCATTCCTTCTCTCCAGAGATGCTGCCTGTCCCGCTGAGTTACTCCAGCTTTTTATGTCCACCTTCTGAAAAGTTCATCAGATCAGGCAGCATCTGTGCAGAGATAAAGATAGTCGATGTTCATCAGATGATAGGTCAAGAACAGAGTGTTGATTCTGTTTCTGTCTCCATTCTGACCAGCCAGGTATTTCCAGCATCTTCTGCTGCTTAAAATAAGACGCATGATCCTCAAAGGCGTCTTTGTTATTTCAGCCAGAAAACAATACTGTGTGTGTTAAAGGATGAGAAAAAAAGAGACACACAAGGAACTGCAGATGCAGGAATCCTGAGGAAAACATCCGACTGCTGGAGGAACTCAGCCGGTCAGGCAGGATTTGTGGAGGGAAATGGATTTTGGGTCGGGAGGTCATGTCGCAGTTGCAAAAGTCGTTGGTGAGGCCTCATTTAGAGTATTGTGTTCAGTTCTGGGCACCATGTTATAGGAAAGATGTTGTCAAGCAGGAAAGGGTACAGAGAAGATTCACGAGGATGCTGCCAGGACTAGAGGGTCCGAGCTATAGGGAGAGGTTGAGTAGGCTGGGTCCCTATTCCTTGGAGCGCAGGAGAATGAGGGATGATCTTATAGAGGTGTATAAGATCATGAGAGGAATAGATCGGGTAGACTCACAGAGTCTTTGCCCAGAGGAGGTGAATGGGTTTATGTGTGGTGGGCGTATGGAACAAGCTGCCAGAGGAGGTAGTTGAGGCTGGGACTAGTGGAACATTCCAGAAACAGTTAGACGGGTACATGGATAGGACAGGTTTAGAGGGATACGTCACCCATTCCTTCCCTCCAGAGATGCTGCCTGTCCCGCTGAATTACTCCAACATTTTGTGTCTATCTTCAGTTTAATCCAACATCTGCAGTTCCTTCCGGGTTGATTGCATCCGTCGAAACAGGGCGGACCATGTGAAGATTGCAATCTCCCACCCCATTCTATATATAAGGATGTGTGTATATCAGTTATGTTGTAGTTTACCTTTCTACTTTTATATGGAAACAGTGAAACATGCCGCCTGTTAACCCGTCGATACATTCAATGGTCCAGGTGTCTTTCTGATGTAATATGTACAAGAGTTTGTGCACATCTTTACTAAAGAACTAACAAAAACTTCTGCAGTCTCTCTTGCAGACTTGATTTTATCTAATTGTGTTTTTGCACTAATGCTCAGTTTCTTTTATACAGTCTTTTTTTTCTTTTAGCTCATCTTGCACAATCTTTGTCATTTATATGTGGTTTGTGTGTTGGTCTGAGTCTACGTGCCTCAGATGCTGCTGCAAGCGAGATTTTCATCTGCAGAAAAAGGGCCTCGACCCGAAACGTCACCCGTTCCTTCTCTCCAGAGATGCCGCCTGTCCTGCTGAGTTACTCCAGTTTTTTGTGTCTATCTTCGGTTTAAACCAGAATCTGCAGTTCCTTCCTGCACATGTACCTGTGCAACTGTTTCCTAAACGTTGGGATAGTTCCAGCCTCATCTACTACAACTGTACCTGACCTTGGTTGTGAAGATGACAAATGTCTTGAATGTTGTGGTCCAGGTGACCAACTGATAGACAATAGACAATAGGTGCAGGAGTAGGTCATTCGGCCCTTCGAGCCAGCACCACCATTCAATGTGATCATGGCTGATAAAACTTGTTCTGCAAAAAAGTAGAACCGCCTTTCCAAAGTAGCAAATGTTCTGTTGCAAATGGTGTCAACATCCTTGCCTTCACAGGAAGTTCACACTGAATATGTATTCACCAAATGCACACAAAGGTGACAACTTTCACATCAAGCCACATATGTAGGCAGCAAACCACATATACATGTTTTTTTAGTCAAGATAAAATACTTTTATTTTAGGCTTCATTTACTCGTACTTGTTTTCATATACAACCGAAGTCTGGAAAATAAATGTTTCATTTGAACTCAGTGTAAGCAGCCAAGATTGAATTGAATTGAATTGAATCCTTTATTGTCATTCAGACCTTTCGGTCTGAACGAAATGTTGTTGCCTGCAGCCATACATGTAATAATAACAACACACAATAAACACAAATTAACATCCACCACAGTGAGTTCACCAAGCACCTCTTCACTGTGATGGAGGCAAAAGTCTTAGAGTTACTGTCTCTTCCCTCCTCTTCTCCCTCTGCGCTGAGGCGATTCCCCACCGGGCGATTGGAAGTCAGTCCCGCGGTTCAAGCTCCGCGGCCCGGGGGTGGTCGAAGCTGCCGCCCTCCAGTCCAGCGGACGCAGTTGTTGCCACGGGAGCTCTGGAAAACAGGCTTCAACCTGTGACCCGCGAGCTCCCGACGATATCGTCCACTGGCCCACGGCTGAGCCCCGGATTCAGGTCGCCGCCGCCTCAGCCGCCGGAGCACCGTCTCCGCCCCGCACCGGGCCGCCACACGGGAGCGTCTCAGCCCCGCACCGCGCCGCCCCCACGGGAGCACTTCCAGCCAGTAGCCGGGCCGACCACACAGGAGTGTCTCAGCCCCGCGCCGTCCGCCCTCAACGGAGCGCCGAGTCGTGCCGTTACCCGAACGTCGCCGCAGCTCGAAGACGGCTAGCCTCACGTTGGTAAGTCCTGGCTGGCTCTACCTCCGGAGCCTCGAGGTCGGTCGCAGGTTGGAGGCCGCCAGCTCCGCCATTAGGCCTCAGCTCAGACGGGGGAAGGGGGGATACGACAAAAAAGTCGCATTCCCCCGAAGGGAGAGACAGCAAGTCCTGTTTCAGCCCCCCCCCACATAACACCACCTAATAACCAAAATGTGGTGGGGGCAGGAAATGGTTGCAGTAAACACTCTACTGAGCTGTCAACAATTGGCCTGTAGCATCGATGGCACAAAAAACATTTTCCCCAGAGAATGCTTGATTGAAACAATGGAGGAACTGGAAGAATGTAGAGCAAGTGGAGGCCACTCGGCCCCTTTAAGCCTGCTCCACCATTCAATACTGTTGGGGAACAGCCAACTCCTGCTCCCATGTTCTTGTGTGTAAGGAGGAAGTACAGATGCTGGCTAACACCGAAGATAGTCACAACATGCTGGAGTGACTCAGCGGGTCAAACAGCATCTCTGGAGAAAAGGAATAGGTGATGTTTCGGTTCGAGACCCTTCATCAGATCCTCCCATTTTCTTATGATCCTTACATTGATTAAACAAGTGTTCTCTGAAGGATTTATTTCTGCAATCTATGTTACAAATGATTTTCTGTTAAAAAACTTTATATCCTCTGATTATGGAGAATATAAAGTGTATTAACTATTAATGCAAATGAATGGAAAAGTGCCTTTGAAATGCAAATCCTTTTTTATATATTAGTTTCTACCTCACCCAGTACATGAAACAGATTTGTTTAATAATCAGCATCACATTTTGGTAGAGCGGTAGAGTTGCTTCCTTACAGCGCCAGAGACCCGGGTTCATAACCCATGCTTGACTGTAGGGAGTTTGTACGTTTTCCCCGTGACCGCGTGGGTTTTCTCCGAGAACTTTGGTTGATAGTGTTAATGAACGGGGATCGCTGGTCGCATGTAAGTGGGCCAAAGGGCCTGTTTCTGCGCTGTATCTCTAAACTAAACTAAACTAAATAAGCTGCAGAAAATTCACAACAGGGCACTGACCCGACTTGTCTGTTCAAGTTGCTATACACCGTGTGGTTTATTCAAATGATACTCAAGCCACGACACTCGAGGTCGGTCTGGCCTTGGTCCCTGCATTGCTCTTCAGTTCACCCGCTTCAATGAGACAAAGAGAACAGCCATCAGGATCTGTCAGTTCTGCAAGGACTTAACTGCAAGTGCGGACACCATGAACCACCCAGCATTGATTCCAAAGACAGACACAAAATGCTGGAGTAACTCAACGGGACAGGCAGCATCTCTGGAGAAAAGGAACGGGTGACGTTTCGGGTTGAGACGCTTCATCAGATTCATTCCAAATTAGTAAATTTGCAGATGACACAAAGCTGAATGGCAGTGTGAACTGTGAGGAGGATGCTTTGAGAATGCATGGTGACTTGGACAGGTTGGGGAAATGGGCAGATTAATGGCAGAAGAAGTTTAATGTGGATAAATGTGAGGTTATCCACTTTGGTAACAAAAACAGGAAGGCAGATTACTATCTAAATGGCGTCAAGTTGGGAAAAGGGGAAGTACAACGGGATCTGGGGGTCCTTGTTCATCAGTCTATAAAAGTAAGCATGCAGGTACACCAGGCAGTGAAGAAAGCAAATGGCATGTTGTCCTTTATAACAAGAGGAGTCGAGTATAGGAGCAAAGAGGTCCTTCTGCAGTTGTTCAGGGTCCTCGTGAGACCACACCTGGAGTATTGTGTGCAGTTTTGGACCACTAATTTGAGGAAGGACATTCTTGCTATTGAGAGAGTGCAGCGTAGGTTTACAAGGTTAATTCCCGGGATGGCGGGACTGTCATATGCTGAGGGAATGGAGGGGTTGGGCTTATACACTCTGGAGTTTAGAAGGTTGAGAGGGGATCTTATTGAAACACTAGACTAAGTGGGACCCGTTGGGTCCCAGCATCACACAGGAGGGCTGGTCATCCAACACAATATTCCACCTCTCCACCAATTCTAATATTGGTGGCCAGTTGGGGGGGGGGGGGGGGGTGGGGGGGGGGGGGGGGGGGCGGGGGGGGGGGGCTTGGAGCACTAGTATGGGTGTTGTGGGCTGAAGGGACTGGTTTCCAGAGGGCTAGTACGCAAATTGTGCGCCAAATGGATTCTTGGGCTGGCGTCTCAGTCAGTCAAGCCTGTTGTGCTGGCAACTCACGCACGGCTGGTGGGCTGGTAGTTGACACGGCTAATCCTTGAAATTCTATTTCAAGCAGGGTATAAGGCCACCAAATTAAAGTGCAGTTTCTTACCATTTGAAGTACCATTCAAAGCCACTAAAGTCAGCGAGTCGTGACCTCACCCTCGTCCATCTTGCAGAGACTGAGCCACACACACATTTCCGGGTTTTATAACCCCCCCCCCCCCCCACCCACCGGAAAAGGTGTAGCTTTCATGGAGTGATTGACAGGAGAGAGATTCTCAACATTTTTTTTTAAACTAATAACACTTTTATTTTTCATTGATGGGAAGAATTCTCTGCACCTGCTCAGCAGAGGGGGACTGAGTAAGATTGCCAAAAATCACAGCCGTAAGTGGTAGCGTTTTATCTAAAATCAATATACAGTGCAAACAGGAAGTAAGCGCATTTACAGTAGTGCCTTTTAACTTCAGGCCAAAGCACCCAAGCCACCATTTGCAGTAAGTAGTGCCTTTCAGCTTCAAGCCAAAGCAACCAATCCACCATTTGCAGTAAGTAGTGCCTTTCAATTTCATGCCACCATTTGCAGTAAGTAGTGTCTTTCAACTTCAAGCCACACCCAAGCCATCATTTGCAGTTAGTGCCTTTCAACTTCAAAGCTCCCAAGCCTCCATTTGCAGTATAAGTGGTGTCTTTCAACTTCAAGCCACACCCAAGCCACCATTTGCAGTAAGTAGTGTCTTTCAACTTCAAGCCAAAGCAACCAAGCCACCATTTCCAGTAAGTAGAAGTAACCGGAAGTAGAAGTAGCCGGAAGCCTGCAGTCCGTTTCTTTTTACTTTTTTGTGTTGTTTTTTTTTCCGTTTTGTCTAGTTAAGTTTTTGGTTTTTTAGGTTGTGTTTATGTGGGGGGGGGGGGGGGGGGGGGGGGGGGGGGGGGGGGGAAACGGGGCTTGCTGCTGTCTCTCCCTTCTGGGGAATGCAACTTTCTTGTCGTATCCCTCTTCTCTGCCTCCGTCTGTGCTGAGGCCTAATGGCGGAGTTGGCGACCTCGAGACTCCGGAGGCAGAGCCAGTCGGGACTTGCCCTGGGCTCGCTCCCATGAGGGCGGCCCGGCTCGGGGCTGGAACGGCGCTCCCGTGAGGGGCTGTGACGCTCCCGTGAGGGCGGCCTGGTGCGGGGCTGAGACTCTCCCGTGAGGGGCTGTGACGCTCCCGTGAGGGCGGCCCAGCCCAAAGGTGGAATGGCGATCTCGTCGGGGCGGCCCAGCTCGAGGGTGGAATGGCACTCCCGTCGGGGCAGCCCAGCTCGGGGGAGGTACGGCACTCACGTCGGAGCGGCCCAGCTCGAGGGAGGAACGGCACTCACGTGAGGGCGATCCGGCTAGGGGCTGGAGCGGTGCTCCGGTGGCTGGGACGACTTTCTGGCAGCGGTGACCTGAGTCCGGGGTTCAGCCTCGGGCCAGCGGCTGCGTCCACTGGACTGGAGGGCGGCAGCTTCGACCACCCCGGGCCGCGGTGTTTGAGCCGGCCCGTTTGCGGGGTTCGGTGCAGAGGGAGAAGAGGAGGGAAGAGACTGCAGCCCTAAGATTTTTGCCTCCACCACAGTGAGGAGGTGCTTGGTGGACTCACTGTGGTGGATGTTAATTTGTGTTTATTGTTGTTTATTATTGTATTATTGTATGTATGACTGCAGGCACGAAATTTCGTTCAGACCGTAAGGTCTGATTGACAATAAAGGTAATTCTATTCTATTCTATTCTAGTGCCTTTCAACTTCAAGCCAATGCACCCACGCCCCCATTTGCAGTAAGTAGTGCCTTTCAACTTCAAGCCACCATTTGCAGTAAGTAGTACCTTTCAACTTCAAGCCAATGCACCCACACCCCCCATTTGCAGTAAGTAGTGCCTTTCAACTTCAAGCCAATGCACCCATGCCCCCATTTGCAGGAAGTAGTGCCTGTCAACTTCAAGCCAAAGCAACCAATCCACCATTTGCAGTAAGTAGTGCCTTTCAACTTCATGCCACCATTTGCAGTAAGTGGTGTCTTTCAACTTCAAGCCACACCCAAACCACCATTTGCAGTAAGTAGTGCCTTTCAACTTCAAGCCAAAGCAACCAAGCCACATTTGCAGTAATAGTGCCTTTCAACTTCAAGCCAATGCACCCAAGCCACCATTTGCAGTTAGTAATGCCTTTCAACTTCAAGCCAAAGCTCCCAAAGGAGGGAGGGAGGGAGGAAGGCTTTCTGGAGCGCTAGTATGAACCATTTTAGAACCAATAGATATTTTTCTGCAAGCTTTAGAACCAATAGACACTTTTTGCAAGCTTTAGAACCAATAGACATTTTTTTGCAATCTTTAGAACCAATAGACATTTTTTTGCAAGCTTTAGAACCAATAGAGACATGTTTTTGCAAGCTTTAGAACCAATAGACATATTTTTGCAAGCTTTAGAACCAATAGACACATTTTTGCAAGCTTTAGAACCAATAGACACTTTTTTTTTGCAAGCTTTAGAATCAATAGACACTTTTTGCAAGCTTTAGAACCAATAGACATTTTTTGCAAGCTTTAGAACCAATAGAGGCACTTTTTGCAAGCTTTAGAACCAATAGACATTTTTTTTGCAAGCTTTAGAACCAATAGACATTTTTTGCAAGCTTTAGAACCAATAGACATATTTTTGCAAGCTTTAGAACCAATAGAGACTTTTTTTGCAAGCTTTAGAACCAATAGACTTTTTTATTTTTTTTGCAAGCTTTAGAACCAATAGACATTTTTTTGTAAGCTTTAGAACCAATAGACACACTTTTTGCAAGCTTTACAACCAATAGACATTTTTTGCAAGCTTTAGAACCAATAGACTTTTTTGCAAGCTTTAGAACCAATAGAGACACTTTTTGCAAGCTTTAGAACCAATAGATATTTTTTGAAAGCTTTAGAACCAATAGGCATTTTTTTGCAAGCTTTAGAACCAATAGACATTTTTTGCAAACTTTAGAACCAATAGACACTTTTTTTGCAAGCTTTAGAACCAATAGACACATTCTGCAAGCATTTTAGAACCACTAAGGGCACTTACATTTGAGTAGACATGTGTTCAGTGTTATTCACAGCTCAGAGAAACGTGACCCTCTGCCTTCCTCCATCTTAAAGAGACTGTGTGGCACACCACGTCCTGGTTTTATAGTCCCTCTCCCCTGCCGCCAGCGGGGGCAGCAGAGAGAATGGGGAATTTTGTAAAAATATTAATATCTCTGTCATTTTTAATAGACCGGAAAAATCCTCGGCACATATGCGGCGGAGGGGGGCTCTGAGCAAGGTGGCCATAAATGACGGCTGTAGGTGGCGGCGTTCTCTCGGAAATCGCAGCACAGATGGCCAAAACCAGTCAAGAACAGACTTTTAGTAATATATAAGATTGTTAAGGGTTTGGACACACTAGAGGCAGGAAACATGTTCCCGATGTTGGGGGAGTTCAGAACCAGGGGACACAGTTTAAGAATAAGGGGTGAGCCATTTAGAACGGAGACGAGGAAACACTTTTTCTCACAGAGAGTGGTGAGAAATGTTACACATTCCTTCTCTCCAGAGATGCTACCTGTCCCGCTGAGTTACTCCAGCTTTTTGTGTCTATCTTCGGTTTAAACCAGCATCTGCAGTTCCTTCCTACACATGTGTAGGGAGCAGCACATTAGAGATACGTGTGAGACCATCTCTCAAAGTGCCACATGATGGGGATATCGGGGCTATTGCTGGCCACAAGGTTTTTTTTAAACTGCTATCACCATGCCCACCACCAGCGTTCACAGGCAACCTCTTACGTTGAGCTGCGAGGCGATTCTTGTTCTTCTGGAGATGCTGGTGGAAGACGGGTTTACGAGCACAGCAGTACACGGTCTCAGTGAATCTTGCTTTATAAGGTACGTGGGCTACCTATCACTCTGGGACCAGAACACTATAATAGATGTGTATAAAATCATGAGTTGAATAAATCAGTAGATGCACATAATCTCTAGCCCAGAGTGGGGGAATCGCGGACTAGAGGACATAGGTTCAAGTTGAAGGGGAAAAGATTTAATAGGAATCCGAGGGGTACATTTTCACACAAAGGATGGTGGGGGTATGGTGCGATCTGCCTGAGAAGTCCCAACGTTTAGGAAACAGACAGGTACATGGATAGGACAGGTTTGGAGGGATATGGACCTAGCACGGGCAGGTGGGACCAGGGTAGCTGGGACATGTGGGCAGGTTGGACCGAAGGACCTGTTTCCACGCTGTATCACTCATTGACTCTATTACAAAGTGTACTCACCTGGGCAACACTAACCGGGGTACTGATAGATTTCTGTAGCAAATGCGAACTTTAGAGAAAGCCTTCAACGCTGTGCTGAGAGTTGTCGCTCAATGTAAGGAACTCTAAGTGGATTGGCATGTTACGCCAGGATTCGGTACAGGGATGGAAACTAATGGAACATGTTCACGGCCGTCACACTGGAGACAACATGTGCGCACTCTTCAGAAGGAAGGAATTGCCCGAGACTGAAGACCGTTCTGAAATACAGGTCTCAGTGTCCGCGTTTAGTTTAAAGATACAGTGCGGAAACAGGCCCTTCGGCCCACCGACCCCCACACACTAACACTATCCTACACACACACTAGGGACAATTTACAATTTTACTGAAACCGATCTCGGAGAAAACTCACGCGATCACGTAGAGAACGTGCAAACTCCGTACAGACAGCCCCCGTAGCGGGGATTGAACTCGGGACTCCGGCGCTGTATTATTTTACTAGACAATTTTACAGCAAGCGCTGTAGGGCAGCAACTCTACCGCTGCGCCACCATGCCGCCCTGTAAAGGGCACTCACAGTTTTTAAAAGGGGCAATGGTAATATTTATTTCCTTCACAGCTATTTCTGGTTTGACCTCCCCCCCTCCCCTCCCTCCCCTCAGGCAACAAGGGTCCCGACCCGAAATGTCACCCATTCCTTCTCTCCAGAGATACTGCCTATCCTGCTGAGTTACTCCAGCAATTTGTGTCTATATTTGGTTGAAACCAGCATCTGCAGTTCCTTCCTACAAAGTATTTTAATACTAACAGACTACCCCAACATCGTGTAGGTCACAGTAGCGCAGCTGCCTTACCGCAAAATGCAGCGCCAGAGACCCGGGTTCGATCCCGACCACGGGGGCTGTCTGTATGGAGTTTGTACGTTCTCCCCGTGACCTGTGGGATATTATCCGAGATCGGTTTCCTCCCACACTCCAAAGACGTGCAGGTTTGTAGGTTAATTGGCTTGATAAATGTAAACATTGTCCAGTATAAAATTGTCCAGTGATGAGTGATGATCTATCAGCGTATTACATCTAGATCTAGGTTTCGGAAACAAATTTTACATTAACGTACAAACATGTACGTCTTTGGAGCGGGGGAGGGAGTGTCGGCGGTTGGAAACAAACTATGTTCACACCTGTGTCAGGTTTTTCATCTTTGAAATATGATAAATCTAGTTTTCTTCTTTCACTTTTGTTCCTTGCCTATATACGTACTGCGAAGTCTCTTTTTCAGCACAACAGGAAAACACTCTTCCTAGGCTACATATCAACGTTCGTGTCAAAATGTTGAGAGCTATCACCATGGTTTTAATGCTGCTGCTATGTAAGTTTATTGCAAAAGTCCTTTTTAGTATTTTGACAATGTAAATGTGGGAAGTACTGCACAGAATATATCTGCAGATGCATCTACATATGCAGAAGTCTTACAGGCATTTCGGGAACTAGAAAAGAGTCAAAAAGCAGTTAATTGAACAAACTGCAAAAGACAAAGTGCTGGAGGAACTCAGCGGGTCAGGCAGCATGTGAGGGAGGGAAATGTTTGCCGTCAGGACCATATAGAAGATGCTGATGAGTCCATTTCCTCCCTGGATGCTGCTGACCCGCTGAGTTCATCCAGCACTTTGTGTTTTGCTCAAGAATCCAGCATCTGCAGTTTCCTGTGTCGACATTGAAGTTATTAGTTGGTGGAGGGCTATCAGTATCGTATGCTTGAGACTAAGAAGATGCAGGAGATGAATGTGTGGCTGGAGGGACAGTGGAGGAATAAAAGCATTAGACTGAGATTAATTTGAGACCAGCTCTGTACCTCTGCAAATGACATGAGTTGTGCCACAATGGGACACAGTCCCTTAACCTCATGGTGAAATGTATTGGTACTGTTGGACAGGGTTTGAACTTGTTAAACGGGTAAAAATCAGAAGGGCGTAAGGCTAAGCTGGAAATGGGGCTTCAGAGAAGTGGGTATTTTGGACGGCACTTCAGTGGAGCACTGGACTGTATTAGGAAGGAGCATGAGATTGCGTTGGCAAATCGAGTCAGAGTAAGAAAAATTAATACAATTAAAATGGGATAAATGCAGACTGGCTAATTCTGAAAATACTGTCATAAAAACAGACAATAAACTGCTCAAAGAACAAAAAGGGGTGAAGTTGAGAAAACCAGAGAAAACAACAAAAGTTCCTGGAGACCGATGCTGATTAACATATGTTTAAGAACGAACTGTAGATGCTGGAAAAATCAAAGGAAGATAAAAATGCTGGAGAAACTCAGCGGGTGAGGCAGCATGTATGGAGCGAAGGAATAGGTGACGTTTCGGGTCGAGACGTCAGTCTGAAGAAGGGTCTCGACCCGAAACGTCACCTATTCCTTCGCTCCATAGATGCTGCCTCACCCGCTGAGTTTCTCCAGCATTTTTATCTAACATATAACTTATTTTCTGTTATAACTTATAAATTATAAACCTTAATTTGAAAGGTAGATGATAAGCAATAAATCGATATAATGGATATGATCTGATCGAGACGTCTCCAGCATTTTGTGTCTACCTTTGATAGAGACATGGTTGCATGTGAAAAATGCTGGGAATTGAATCCTCAGGATGTTTCTCATCTTGGAAGGATAATTTAAAGGGAAAAGGATGTAAGATAATTTAGTTTAGTCGAGTTTATTGTCACGTGTAGCGAACAAGATCAGTGGATGGAGAGTGATTTTGGCTCAGAAGCTCATCTTATTGATTTAGTTTGGGTGGAGATGTGATAGTAAGGATGATTGATCCGAGCAGTATATTGGCCCCTAACATTAAGTGAACTGCAAGGTTTTACTGGTAGTGTTGGGGAGGGTTTAAGTGTATTAAACGGGTAAAAATCAGAAGGGCGAAAAGCTCTAGGGTAAAAATCAAAGCTCACCTGCCCAAGTTCAATCACTGGGCTCCATATCTTTGCCTAACTCGCATGTGTTCTTTTGAACACAAAAGTATGTTTTAATAAAAAAATACCTGGAAACTGTTAAACATTCTTTATCTTAGGAAATGTGTTTCTGTCATTTTAAAATAAGTGTTTCAAAAGACAGTAAAAATGTTTACAAATATTAATGAACATGCGATTATTTATGGGGTTAGCCATGAAAGAATCAAATTTTCGTTAATATTTTGAAACTAAAATGCGTAAATAATTAAACAGAACTCGAGTTGTGTGCGTTACTGTTTTTGTGTTTATGCTGGTGCTCTCATCTCCTGTTCTGGTTTGCTCTTTCTCTTGCCGATCGCCTTATGTGTTTGAACTCTTTCTTTCAAGTGACCGTGGTTTCTTTACCATGTGGTCTGAAGAAGGGTCTCGACCCGAACCGTCACTCATTCCTTCTCTCCGGGGATGCTGCCTGTCCCACGGAGTTATCCCAGCTTTTTGTGTCTTTCTGTAGTTTCTTTAGCCCCACAAACCAACTTAATTTGATCTGATAGATAAGAATGGAAAATAAGTTATATATAAGTTATAGGTTATAGCCATGCTGCCTGTCCCGCTGAGTTACTCCAGCATTTTGTGTCTATCTTCAGCACCTGCAGTTCTTTCCCACACAATATTAAGGGACAGAAGTTTAGGGGTAACATGAGGGGGAACTTCTTTACTCAGAGAGTGGTAGCGGTGTGGAATGAACTTGCAGTGGAAGTGGTGGAGGCAGGTTCGTTGGTATCATTTAAAAATAAATTGGATAGGCATATGGATGAGAAGGGAATGGAGGGTTATGGTATGAGTGCAGGCAGGTGGGACTAAGGGGAAAAAAAGTTGTTCGGCACGGACTTGTAGGGCCGAGATGGCCTGTTTCCGTGCTGTAATTGTTATATGGTTATATGGTTAATATTAGCTCCTTATTCTTTTCACCTCAATAGCTGGATTTAATTGCTTGATTAATCATTGTAGTTATCATCGTATTGTTGTACGCATCATTCAACAGAGGTAAATACAGAAGATAATTACCTGAACTTCTTCTTTCGTGTGGCGTGCACAGCCTAAAGTTGTTGGACAACTTGTTCTATTTGATCTACCGTTTGTGCACGTCGAGTTGATTGCATTAGTCGAAACAGGGCGGACCACGTGAAGGTTGCAATCTTCTACCCCATTACCTAAACTACATTGTCTTTTCATTTTTCAGCTAAAGTCTGTAAATTAGACAGCCTTAAAGCAGACCTCCAGCAAGGTAAGAAAAATATCAAATGTAATTATCTAAAATTATTCCACAGCCAGAAATAGTGGTAGAGTTATACATCACAGGAACAGACTGTGATGTCCTTGCCGACCATTGTAGAATATAAAATGATATATCTTTTGTTTCCTTTTCCTCTGACTAATCTGAAGAAGGGTCTCGACCCGAAACGCCACCCATTCCTTCTCTCCAAAGATGCTGCCTGGCCCGCTGAGTTACTCCAGCTTTTTATGGCTATCTTTGAGTTCAGTGTTTAATGTTGTTAGTCATATTTTCAGCGTTTGTAGTTTTTTGGCATAACTATATTAATGTTGGCAAATAAACTGATTTTAGGACTAATTATCACTTTTATTTTCAAAAGGTCCAAACATTAGTCGAATGTGGCACTGACTACATTGACTCAGTAGTCTTATCTGATTCAAGTTGTGGACATGAGGAACTTTGTCTCCCATGTATTCCAGTCAGCATGAGGCATTCTACCTGATCTATTCCTCTCATTATCTTATACACCATAAGGTCACTCCTCATCCTCCTGGGCTCCAAGGAATAGAGACCCAGCCTACTCAATCTCTCCCTATAGGTCTCAACATTTTCTAGTCCTGGCAACATCCCCCTAAATCTTCTCTGTACCCTTTCCAGCTTGACGACACCTTTCCTATAACATGGTGCCCAATACTCTAAATGCGGGCCTCACCAACGTCTTATACAACTGCAACATCACCTCCCGACCACTCAATACTCTAGCTGATGAAGGCCGATGCGCCAAAGGCCTTTTTGACCACCCTATCTACCTGCGACTCGACTTGCAATGAACCATGCGCCTGCACTCCTAGATCCCTCTGCACTACAACACTCCCCGGAGCCCTGCCATTCACTGTGTAGGTCCTGCCCATGTTAGACTTACCAAAATGCAACACCTCACATTTGTCTCATTAAATTCCATCAACCATTCCTCAGCCCACCTGGCCGATCGATCAAGATCCTGCTGCAATTTTTCACAACCATTTCTCACTATCTGCAAAGCCGGCCACTTTATCTAGCAATGTTACAAAATTTTGAGATTTTAAAAATCAAGTCTGCAATTTATCCCATCAGATAAAGCATAAAAAGAAGTTTAATTTGACACCTAAATTCGCTTTCATATCTCAAGTATTTAAAACGTTATGGCCATTTTCATACTCGGAAAATAGCATCTTGTTCCCTATTGATTTTCTATGGACATAACAAAAAAGCTGTGATCGTGGACAGTCAAAAGCCCATAACTTTCATAAAAATTAAGAGAACTGAATGAAATTTTCAGTTATCATAGATTGAAGCATTCTGAAACAAATATAAATCAATCTTACTTGGATGACCTGAAATTAAAGCATATAATTAGTTAGTTACCCAATTGGAGCTAATTTCAAACTTCAATTACTAGATCTAAACATCTATCCATTTCTTAATAAATGATTAACATTTTTAAATAGCCTAAGTGTCCAAATAATATTCACAAATAATTCACAATAAAAACATGATTTTTAAATCTCATTTACACTAATTTATAGGCCAAATGGAAGTAATTTAGTGTTCAATTGCTGTAAATTAAAATCAGCTTTCTAGTGGGTTCCTGTGAACGCGCTGGTTTAGAACATTCGCATTGCGCTAGATTTGTGCCCTCAAATGACCAGAAAAATACTGCGGGATATAATGGGCCCAAAATGAGCTACTTGCAACATTAAACTTTGTATAAAAGGATCTTAAGAAGCCCTTTTCAATGTAAAAATAAACAGCCTACCTTCTGTTGTCTGCTGTATGAGATCCGGCCGGTTGCCGGTGGTCGCGGGTTTAGAGGTTAATTTTTAAACTACTACAACAATTATATAAAGCCTTTAAAACTAATAATAGCTAAAGCGACGGAATATTCCAGCGATTTTCCGTTAATAATTAACTAGGCTGAACATCCACGATTTGAACAGCCTAGTGAAAATCGCGTTTTAAACCCGCCCCCCTCTAAACGGCGCCAATATTGCGCACACCCGCAGCGACAGATTTTCAGCGACGCTTCAGGTAGGCTTTGCAACATACCTACTTTATCTAACTAAGCAAGCGCAGGTGGCACTAGAAACCACCTGCTGCCTCTCGCTCTTACATTCTCATTTTCTTGTGGCTGCGTATATACGGGATGTTTTTCTTTTATTAAGAACAAAATCTAATTTCTGTTCCTTTTCCGACCTTGCAGGTGTGACTTTAAACAATGTACAAATGAAATTCGCCCCCGAGACTTCAGCTGAAGTGGGAAGCCGTATCACCCTGACTTGTTCCGTGAATATCGTGGCTGCCTCTTCCCTGACGAGTCAGATTTCATACCTCTTTTACAAAGGGCCAGGGAGTGACGTCCTGCTGAATAGCACCGTGTCTTCAGAGCAAAGATCCCAGGTGACCATCGAGTCTGCTCGAGCATCACACACTGGATACTACTCTTGTGTCGTGAAAGTGGGAAATAAAGCAGCCAAGAGTGAAGTCTCACACCTAGACGTTGCAGGTAATGTGAAGCACAAAACATATTGTGCACTCAACATGAAGCATGAAGAAAAGAACAGGCTTTAGTCAAGAGTGTTTTATTGTCATATGTTCCAGATAGAACACTGTAAACAATATAATAAACAAGAGAGAAAAAGGTCTAAAGAAACGTAGAAATTAGGTGCAGGAGTAGGCCATTCGGCCCTTCGAGTCAGCACCGCCATTCAATTTGATCATGGCTGAGCACCTCGTTCCTGCCTTCTCCTCATATCCCCTGACTCCGCTATCTTTAAGAGCCCTATCTAGTATCCAGGGAAACGGCCTCCACCACCCTCTGAG
This sequence comes from Leucoraja erinaceus, assembly GCF_028641065.1. Classification (NCBI taxonomy): domain Eukaryota; kingdom Metazoa; phylum Chordata; class Chondrichthyes; order Rajiformes; family Rajidae; genus Leucoraja; species Leucoraja erinaceus. The sequence goes on along the minus strand of NC_073399.1, from coordinate 8,776,578 downwards.
GCAGAGAATTCCACAGACTCACAACTATCTGTGAGAAAAAGTGTTTCTTCATCTCCGTTCGAAATGGCTTACCCTTTATTCTTAAACTGTGGCCCCTGGTTCTGGACTCCCCCAACATCGGGAACACGTTTCCTGCCTCTAGCGTGTCCAAACCCTAATAATCTTATATGTTTCAATAAGATGCCCTCTCATCCTTCTAAACTCCAGAGAGTACATGCCCAGCCGCTCCATTCTCTCAGCATATGACAGTCCCACCATCCCGGGAATTAACCTTGTAAGCCTACGCTGCACTCCCTCAATAGCAAGAATGTCTTTCCTCAAATTTATCGCAAACTATCCCTTAACTCTAAATATTACTTATTCTGTAACTTATATCCTAAGTTACAACTGTCACCTTTCTAACCTCTCATATATCTCCAATATTATTACACCACTATTGATGGTAGGTTATTAGTTGTCTCCATCTGACAGTCAGGAATCCCTCGCTCTCCATCACCACTTTATTATGCTCTTTAACATCTACCTCTTGATCCAAACTTTTAAGCTCTTATACATCGGCGAGACCAAACGTAGACTGGCCGATCGTTTCGCTGAACGCCTTTGCTCAGTCCACGTGGACCTACCTGCTCTCCCAGTTGCCGAACACTTTCCCCCTCCCATTCCCACACTGACCTTTCTGTCCAGGGCCTCCTCCATTGTCAGAGTGAGGCCAAACGCAAATTGGCGGAACAGCGTCTCATATTTCGCTTGGTCAGCTTACACCCCAGTGGTATGACTGTTGATTTCTCTAACTTCAAGTAACCCCGGCACTCCCTCTCTCTCCATCCCTCCCCCCCAGCTTCAAAATTGTCTTGCTGAGTATCATTGAATTGAATTGAATAAATAAATGTTAGTAGCCAAGTATGCAAGGAATTTGCCTGTACTCATTTTCACCTGACACACAGCCAACAAAAGCCTGTTCCCTTTATCATCATTACTTTTTTGCATATCTTTCATTCATTTGTTCTCTATCTCTCTGCATCGTCTATATCTCTCGTTTCCCTTTCCCCCGACTCAGTCTGAAGAAGGGTCTCGACCCGAAACGTCACCAATTCCTTTTCTCCAGAGATGCTGCCAGACCCGCTGAGTTAATCCAGCACTTTGTGGCTATCTTTGGTTTAAACCAGCACCTGCAGTTCCTTCCTACACTGGTATCTGTTATGCCTGGTTCCAGTTCAATTAATATTAACAGCATCACTAATCTAGACAGAGAGTCACTGAATCGATCACCATACTGGCAAGAAACCTACGTATTGCCGAGAGTGATCCAAATGTGAACAAGTACTAGCATTGAATATAATGTGGTGTAAAATGGATGCTGAGGAGTTTTAGCTTAGTTTAGAGATACAGCACGGAAACAGGCCCTTCGGCCCATTGAGTCCGCACAGACCAGTGACCCCCGCATATTAACACTGTCCGACACACACTACACAATTTACACATACACCAAGCCAATTAACCTACACACCTGCACGTCTTTGGAGTGTGGGAAAACCCACACAGTCACGGGGAGAATGTACATACTGTTATCTGGAAATATCAACACCATTCCAGGTCCATACACTCCCCCAAGTACCCATGTGGTGTATGTCGTAAGGTGGTGAAGTGGAGGCACCAAGCCATTGAGTGGGTGGACCAAGTGTTTGTATTTTTGCAAATTCATGTCTCCTACTGTTGGATATGTACTACATGTGGCCTCACAAATTTCACCTCATCTATTTTTGACATGGATAGTTTTGAATTGTCAAATCCATTTGATCCGTTAGCTGCATTACCTGACTCTAGTGTTGGGTCTTTAGACCTTAACAACTTGGAGCCAAGAAGCATTCGCCATCCCACTTCTAGCCCCAAATGTAGCAGTGTTAGTCAAGGAAGAAAAACCAAACAGAAATCTAAATGCAAGCCCATCAATATTGTGAATATAAACTGCCAGAGTGTTAAAGCGAAGCGTGATCAGTTCCATGTGTTGCTTGACACGGAAAGTCCTGATGTAATAACAGGGCCAGAATCATTGCTGAGCAGCAACATTGCCCCTGGTGGAAATTTTCCCACCAAATTACCAAACATTCAGGGAGGACAGAGGTGGTGGTGATACACATCGGGGAGTTTTCATCGCAGTCAAAGACAATCTCATTGCAAATTAAGAAACAGACCTTATGACAGATTGTTTAAGCATGTGGTCGACATTTGTAAGCAAGGGATGACACCTATGTACATGGGAGTTCGCTTCCGCTCACAATCTACCAATGTTGACTATGTTGAAGCAGCTTGATTGTGCCCTGAGCAAAATCCCACGTCAAGCTTCAGTGTGGCTCTTGGGAGGTTTCAATCTTCCTGACATGGACTGGGAAAATTTCAAGTTCTGGACCTAGTAAACAATGTTGGAAGTTGCCCTCGATCACAACTTATATCAACAAGTAAAAGAGCCGACTAGACTTAACAGCATCCTTGATTTGTGTTTCACAAATTCACCATCTTTTGTGGGAAGCACGGAGGTAATTCCTGGTATCAGCGACCACGAGGCGGTGATTATGAACGCATCGGTGAAATCTAAGTTAGTCCGGCCAGCCAAGCGTAAGATTTTTCTCTACAAGAAAGTCAAGTGTGATGACATCGGGGACTCTCGGCTCAGAAACTCCGACGCGAAGTTGACTTCTGACTCATCATCATCATTCGTGGTCACGAGTATGACTGTCCTCTCATGGAGGACACCTGTGCGTGACTTTGTTTAACGTGGGGAGACTGGTGCACAGACAGCCACCCCTCGGTCCTTGACAGATCTGAGTCAGAATCCAGTGGCATGGAGTCCAAGACGGCCCGACCAGGCGCATCGCTCCAGACGACATCGTTCTCAGGATCTCAGGACCACACAAGCTTCTCCACCACGACAAGATAACAATCCACGGACACGGGTGACAATCCACAGAGATGTGACTTCTGACTACGTTGAATCAAAGACTGTCAATGAGCAAGTGGTACAGAAAGCTATGGACAAATTTATACCCTCCAAAATGACTTCTTCCTGATGGAAATTACCCCAGATAAATATTTCCATCAAGAGAAACATTTATAAAAAAAGAAGTACCTGTGCAGAAAAGCCACAAAACGGCTGTTCAGCAGCCTGGGACATTTGCAAACAGCATCCCAGACACACAGACAGCAAAATTAGGAAAGCCAAGAAGGAGTCTATCCATCATATCATTGGTGGGCGTTTGGAGAGAAGCAACACCAACAACAATAGTCGAAACAGCAAGAGGTGTTTGGTGTCTCAACATTGTCTTCATTTGATGGAACCAAAGTTTGCTCTGCTACAGACCAGGCCAATTCAATGTGTTCAACAGCCAATTTTGGTCAGTTTTTACCAACGAAGGCACAAATAATTTTCCTGATATGCCAGACTCTGAAATTCCTGACATGCCAAACATTGTTATCAGCAAGCAGGGTGTTGAGAAGCTACTGCAAGATGTGAATCCAAACAAAGCTTCGGGCCCTGACACCATTCCTGCGAAGATCCTGAAAGAATGTTCCTCTTCGATTGCTCCAGTGGTAACTAAGATTTTTCAGAAATCATTTGGATCTGGCTAGGTAGACAAAAATACTGGAGAAATTCAGCGGGTGAGGCAGCATCTATGGAGCGAAGGAAGTCTGAAGTCAGAAGGAAGTCTGAAGAAGGGTCTCGACCCGAAACGTTGCCTATTTCCTTCGCTCCATAGATGCTGCCTCACCCGCTGAGTTTCTCCAACATTTTTGTCTGCCTTCGATTTTTCCAGCATCTGCAGTTCGTTCTTAAACATTTAATTCTGGCTGTTTACCGGATGCTTGGCGTGAGGCTAACGTAATTCTGCTTTACAAGAAAGGCAATAGAAGTAACACTGGAAACTATAGACCAGTTTCATTGACATCAATTCCATGCATATCCTGCATCATCATATCATGAATCATTTTGATCAATACCATATTGTGGTCGCCATGCGACACTGTTTCCACAAGGGACGTTCCTGTGACACTCAATGATCTGCTCTTGTTGACGCCCTTGCAAAGATTTTGGATGATAAAGGCCTGGCGGATCTGATTATCATGGACTTCAGTAAGGCGTTCGATTCCTTGCCCCGCTGACGTCTTTTGATGAAAGTTCGCTACATGGGAAATAGAAACAGCAAATTGAAGTGGATTTCCTTACAAACCGCCACCAACAAGTTATGCTGGAGGGTGTTACTTCCAACAGAGCTAAAGTTTAATCTGGGTTTCCCCAGGGTACCGTCCTGGGACCCCTACTATTTTTTGGCATATGTCAATGATCTGCCTTAGAAGATCCACTCAACAGTTAGACTCTTTGCAGGTGATTGTGTTCGCTACAATAGAATACAATCCATGGAGGATTCGGAGAGACTCCAACAAGACCTTGATGCTTTAGTTAAATGGGAAGGAGATTGACAGATGTCAAATTCATCCAGTCAACCAACGACCAGGCAATCGGAGAGTTTTCAAATACAACATCATCCCAACAGATAAAGACTGTTATGGGTATTCATTGTACCTAAAGAAAATCCACGAATGGAATCGTCTCCACCATGACATTCACTCTGCACCCGACGTCAAGACCTTCAAGACCACGCTGGAAACAACCGATATTAAGACGCTGACTTCTCAGGCCCACTTTAATATTTAATTGCAACTTTGCACATGACCCTCCTAACCTATGCCACAACCAGTGATGGTGATTGTGCGTCAAGGTTCAGATACAGATACAAACTCCGTACAGACAGCACCCGTGGTCGGGATCGAACCCGGGTCTCCGGGGCCGTAAGCGCTGTGAGGCAGCAACTCTACCGCTGCGCCACCGGGCCACCTAACAATTGGCACCCAATCGGATGTGCTTTGAGCGAGAAGAAACGGTAAACTAAATATTGAACAAGTTTCAAAAGCCATAAAAATTGTTTATTTTTTGTGATTTTTACTTTAGGAAAATTACAAACGCCTCGAATTACCATACATCCATTGAAGGTGATAATGGGAAGTCAAATTGAGCTGCGCTGTGAAGCTGTTGAAGAAGTTCCTCCTCTTGAATTTATATTCTACAAATATAAAAAAGGACAACCTTCCCCCGTGGGCGATAAAACTGTAACCAGTAGAAATTCTGTAACCCACACACTTAAAGTAACAGAAGCAACAGATCAAGCCTACAGCTGTAAAATCAAAGGGAGAAGCTTGGAGACTTCCTCAAACTGCAGTGAAATAGTCGGCATAACTGTGCAAGGTAAGTTAATCGACAATGAAATGACCTTCTTCTTCTTCTTGCGTCTGTAGGACCCTAGGCACACAAAAATGCCGGAGGAACTCAGCGGGTGCAGCAGCATCTATGGAGCGAAGGAAATAGGCAACGTTTCGGCACGATATGTTGCCTATTTCCTTCGCTCCATAGATGCTGCTGCACCCACTGAGCTTCTCCAGCATTTTTGTGTCCCTTCGATTTTCCAGCATCTGCAGTTCCTTCTTAAACAAGTCTGTAAGACCCTGTTGTGACTAGCACAATGAGTACATGTCCGACATCTTAGAAACATAGAAAACATAGAAAATAGGTGCAGGAGTAGGCCATTCGGCCCTTCGAGCCTGCACCGCCATTCAATATGATCATGGCTGATCATCCAACTCGGTATCCTGTACCTGCCTTCTCTCCATACCCCCTGATCCCTTTAGCCACAAGGGCCACATCTAACTCCCTCTTAAATATTGCCAATGAGCTGGCCTCAACTACCTTCTGTGGCAGGGAATTCCACAGATTCACCACTCTCTGTGACAGATTCACCACTCTCTTGTAAGAAGAGTTTATTTCCAACAACTAACAGAAACTTCTAGAAGGCCACGTGTTATCAGTAACGAAGCACAGGCACACTCGCCACTTCTACTCTTGGCCTCAAGGGGCACTAGCATTGACACTACATTTACATTACAGGGCGGTACAGTGCAATAGGACTTTATTGACCCCAGGAGGGAAATTGATCTGTCAACAGTCATAAAAACACAAGATTTTGGTCTCCATTTATCGACATTACAAGTATAAGGTGCAACATAACTTGGAAAATAAATGGTTTCAGGACCTGGTGAGGGGTGTGTAAAGATACAAAGTAGGTATATCCCGTTTATCTTATTTTACTTTCTGATATCTTCTGTTCTCTATTTTTCTCTTTCTTTTTCTTTGGTTTTCTTTTTAACTCTTTTTCGTGTTTTACGTTTCTACGGGTCTCTCTTCACTCGTGGTCACTCTCTCACGCACTTACTATCCCATATAACTCTTTCTACTTTCCTTCTTTTTAAAGTTTAAAACAAGAAGTGGTACAGGAAATGTATTATGGTATTTTTGGCATATATCAATGTAATGTACATTACTTCTAATAAATTAAATATTTTAAAAAAAATCAAAGCACAAGATGGATAGTTATATGGACGGGAAAGGAATGGAGGGTTATGGACTGAGTGCAGGTAGATAGGACTAGGGGAGAATAAGTGTTCGGCACGGACTAGAAGGGCCGAGATGGCCTGTTTCCCTGCTGTAATTGTTATATGGTTATTCATGAAACATGAAATTAAAATGACAAGTGGTAAGGATTGGGGATGTGCAAAGATTGGGGGGGGGGGGGGGGGGGGGGGGGTGTCAGTCTACCCCACGACAGAAGGGGATGGAGTTGTACGGTTTGATGGTCACAGGGAAGAAGGATTTCCTGCGGTGTTCTGTGCTGCATCTTGGTGGTGCAGTTGTTACATTTGCCACATTAATAATCCCAAAACCTGGATTAACAATCCAGTGATTTGAGTTCAGGTCTTCCCATAGCTGCCATGAAAATTAAACTCAATGATTAATCTTTAAAGAGAAACACTCATCATGAGTAAGAATGACTCCAACACTACAGGATTGACATGAAAGCCGATCTCGTTCACTTAACTCTCTTCAAGGAAGTAAACCAGGCCTACATGCGCCACCTTGTGGTTGATTCTTAAATGGTTGAGCGAGACCAGAAGACATAATTGCAGAATTTAGGCCATTCAGCCCATCGAGTCTACTCCATCATTCAATCATGGTTGACCTATTTTTCCCACTCAATCCCATTCTCTTGTCTTCTCCCCATAACCTTTGACACTCTTACTAATCAGTTGAAGGCCAAGACAGGTTCAATACACTGAATGTGTAGGAAGGAACTGCAGATGCTGGTTTAAACTGAAGATGGACACAAAATGCTGGAGTAACTCAGTGGGTCAGGCACCATCTCTGGAGAAGGAATGGATGATGTTTCGGGTTAAGACCTTTCTTCAGACAGAATCCTTATCGGGAATAAACTCCATCTGAAAAAGCTCTTCGCATCTTTCCATCTGTATCTTTTCTAGCTTGCTGCGGACTTTGACGATCTTCCTTGCTATCCACACATCACCAATGTCCGTGTCATTGGCAAACATTGCTCCTCCATTCCCATCCAAGTTGTTTAATATATCACAAACGACAAGGGTTCTGGCATTGAACCTTGTGGTACACCACTGGTCACAGTCAGAGTGGATGTGGAGAGGATGTTTCCACTGGTGGGAGAGTCTAGGACCAGAGGTCAGAGCCTCATAATTAAATGGCACTCGTTTAGAAAAAAGGTGAGGAGGAACTTCTTTAGTCAGAGGGGAGTTCATCTGTGGAACTCATTGCCACAGAGGGCCGTGGAGGCCAAGTCAGTGGATATTTTTAAGGCAGAGATAGACAAATTATTGATTAGAACGGGTGTCAAGGGTTTTGGGGAGAAGGCAGGAAAATGGGATTAGGAGGCAGAGATCAGCCATGATTGAATGGTGGAGTAGACTCGATGGGCCGAGTGGCCTAATTCTATTTCTATAACTTGCGAACTTGTGAGAAAAGCATCCTTCCGCCTCCAGCCTCGGCCTCACATTGAATCTCACATCGGTTCTGGTGCCTTAACCTTCTGGGCCAGCCTAGCTCGTGGGCCCTTGGACAGAACAAGGTTTAGAATGATCAAACAAGACAATTACAAACACAGGAAGAGTAAGAGTCGCCCATTCCCTCTCTCCAGAGACGCTGCTTGTCCCGCTGAGTTACTCCACCATTCTGTGTCTATCTTAAGACCAGGTGTTAATCGAAAATATTGAACCATTCATGCATTTTGTCGGACTTATCATTTCAGATCCATTTTCACGTCATGCATTCACAATTGAACCGAAAAATGGGATTCACGAAGGGGATAAACTGACCATCACGTGCACAGTCAGGATGTCATCATTAATTACATCGCAGATGAAACCTCAACTAATGATCTTGAAGGGTGTAACTCTAATGAAGAGAAATTATAGTCTTGAAATAAAATATTCTAAAGTGGCAAGCTCAAAGGATACAGGCAATTACTCCTGTATCGCGATGTGGAATCAGACATCGAAATCTATTCAAAAGCAGGTGATTGTGGCAGGTAATTATTAATTCTTATTATTTATTATTTATTATTATTATTTATTATTATTATTTTTATTAAGCTTTCAAGATCCAGATAAAAGACGACATTACATTGAATACATTACATAAAACACCATAAAATACACATAAAAGCTTAGAAAATTACTTATAAGAGCATCATAAATTATATACAAAAAACACAACACATGGTATAAAATCCAGAATAAAAGGAAAGATCAGTGTCCTACAACGAGACAACTACACTAATGTCTCCACAGCTGGGATTGGTAAGGCCCATGTTTATTATAATTTATAAATGCATGAGATTCACCTCTGTTGTGACTGATCATAGAGATGTCTATCTGCACAACGCTGTGTGCTGGAGTCATTTAATGCAAGGTTCATACCAAGCTATGCTTCTATTATCAATGTTAACCTGGTAGTCCAACAGAAATGTTGAACAGAACTGGGCAATATTCTGATAGAATACTGCTATAACTTTTTCACATTGTGTATTCACAATTGAACCACATTATGGAATATCAGGAGGCGTTAAACTAACCATTGCAGAGTCCAGTCAGTTTATCGCGTCATATATTCCGCATTATTCATATACATTTACATCTGAAGTGCCTTCAGTAATGCGATCTTTTGTGGGGATTAGCAACCCATGCAGGGAATTGTGCATGTAGCCCAGGCCATCATGGAAACTTCTCCCTTCCATTGACTCCATCTACACCTCGTGCTGCCTTGGAAAGACCACTAGCATTATCAAGGATGAGTCTCAGCCCTAGACACTCCCCCTTCTCCCCTCTCTCATCAGGCAAGTGTCAAAGTTTGTTTCTTAAAAAAGCAGATAGCAACAAAATCTGTTAAAGGTAAAACATGGCAATCTTTAATTGATTCGTCAGATGGTAATGGCAAGATTATAATGAGCACAAACGTTCCTCGGTGCTTCTCGGGCTCCACTCACAGAACAGAGGAAAGTTAGCACAATTATACATTTTTCTTATCAGTAAAACACTCCTACCAAGTCTGAACATGGCATGACTGAAAGATTCTGCAGCCTTTCAGAATATAGGAAAAGTTGGGTCCAAATCAAGCTCATCCAATAACAAGTTATTACTTATCTCTGGAGCGTCAGCTACTTTTTTCAATCTTGGCTTCTTTATGGCCTTGAAAGAAGCACATGTTATTACTGCAGGATTCCATCTTAATGTCTTTATTGAAAAGACAATCTGTCCTTCATATTGTGTTCCATATAATTTACAAAGTCATTCAGACTTGGCACTGAGCCATTCTTTTGTTCTACTGGATCTTGCTCGAAGGTGACCGGACACGTCAGTCAATGATGCCGGCAGTCGCCGAATAAATGGCCAAGTGGGACAGGCCCTTAATAGTGCAATAATAACAATAATAGTCTATTGTAGTTCAGAGCTTATTGGAGGTTGTAGTGTTTAATAGCCTGATGGCTGTAGGAGCTAAATGAGCTGTTCCTGAACCTGGTCGTTACAGTTTTCAGGCTCCTGTACCTTCTTCCCGATGGCAGAGGTGAGATGAGTGTGTGGCCAGGGTGGTGTGGGTCTCTGACGATGCTGCATGCCTTTTGTTAACCTAATATTAAATGTAAGTTGCCGTCTACTCTGCTCTATTTACACAGACTCAACTCAAGGTACAGTGGCATCGATCAAGACTTTGGTCACCGCACTGCTCCTCGGTGCCTGCACCATTCACCCCGACTAACCAAGCAAGAACAAGGACGCAAGAACAAGGACGCAAGAACTAGACCCGGGTACAGGCCCCATCCAGCTGCTCGCTAACAATAGCATCACCATGAACCGTTTACCTCAGTGCTACTTTCCTTATCCCTTCATTTAAGTATTATACAAAAATTAAACAATATAGGTCCTGAATGTACTCAGACCTTGAGGTACTTTATGAGAATTTATTTTTCAAATGTAATTCTATTTTTATAACTTTGGGGGATGGAACAGCGTCAAGTCAAGAGAGTTTTATTGTCATGTGTCCCAGATAAGTCAATGATATTCTTACTTGCTCCAGCACAACAAAATATGTGACCATAATACAAAATGGAAGATAAAAGTTCAGTGTGCTCATAGACCATAGATACACAATAATATAAACAGATATAGTGCAATAATAATAATACTGTTTTTTGTTCAGAGCTTATTTGATGTTGTGTTTAATAGCCTGATGGTGAGCAACGGTGAGATGAGTGTGTGACCAGGATGGTGTGGGTCTTTGATGACGTTGGCAGCCATTTTGAGGCAGCGACTGCGACAGATCCCTTCGATGGTGGAGAGGTCACAACTTTTTGCAGTCTTTACCGCTCCTGGATGTTCAAGTTGCTGTACCAGGCCACGATGCAGCCAGTCAGTGTGCTCTCTACTGTGCACCTGTAGAAGTTCGAGAGGAACTCTCCTAGTGGCAGCATGCTGTAAAGGTTGTAACTTTGTTTGCTCCCTCAACTTTTAACTTCTTGCTTATCACTCTTTCAATGTTACTCGTTATGACTTGGTTTCAAGGCACGGTCTAACCTGTCTTAAAGTGTTGATAACACTTTTATACGCTTCAATCATGTAAAGGATGGAGACAAGAGGAAAAAAAGAGCTTCTCCAAGGAAGGAGTGTGGGGAAGGTGCAGCTTCTGATTCTGGTATCTTAGAAGCAATATCAAAAATGAACAGAGAAAGGAAAACAAGATTCTGCAGTTTGGAAGAAATGATGAAAGGAATTTCGAGCAAATTGAAGGAAGTTCAAGACAAGCCGATTATGTTACAAGATGAATCTCGTGAACAGAAGGAACAAATTGATAACTTGCAAACCTTGGGTCAGGAAAGAGATTTGAAGATTGAAAAACTGGAACGGAAAATGAATGAAAATACTCGGGCACTCGAACAATACAAGATTAAAAATATGGATCTGGAAAATGGATATTGGGATGAGGATAGGTGATTGTGAGTGGGATATTTGTTATACTGATTGTATTGGGAAGGGTGATTATACGGTGATGGGTTGTATATATGACTAAGATACTGTATAGTATATGAGGGTTTTTTCTTTTTTTTTTTTCTCACTTTTTTGTATGGCTTTGTAAATATTTGATTAGTGTATAAATGTAATTAATTTGGTGTGCATATAGCTGCTGGTGTACATATGGTGTATATATAGCTGCTAAAATGTGTATAAGATGACGGACTGCAGGAGTGATGCGCCGTTGTGTATGGTTGCTCCGCCTGCAGTCCGTCCTTTCACCCTTTTTTATTTTTATTTTTAGTCCTGTTTGTTGGAGGTCTTTTACGTGGTGGGTGGGGGGAGGGGAAGGGGGAAACTTTTCCTGGTCCCTACCTGGTCGGAGAGGCGGTTTCCCTCCGAGCTGCTTCTTCGCCCTTTCCTCGCGGCCTACCATCAGACTGTTGCAGCGTTTCCTGTCGGGATCGGCCGGGACTACAGCTTTGGCGGCGGTGCAGCGCTGGGACACCAACACGGAGTGGGTGATGCCTTACCGGGTCGCCGTGCGGTAAGCTCCGGAGTACTGTGACCGCCGCCCAACATCCGAGGAGCTGTGGCTGCGGAGCGTCCAGTCGCGGGCGGCGCTGGATTTAAACACCGCGGATTCGAGATGACCAGAGTCGGAGCTCCAACCAGCGCGGTCTGAAGACTTCGGGTGCCGCGGTCTCCGGGGAGGAAGCGGCCGCTCCAGACATTTCCAAGCCGCCGAGGAGTGTTCACCCAATGCCGGCATTCCAGCTTTCTGGCAAGAGGGCCTGAAAACATCGGACTGGCTGCGGAGGCCACAAATAGGCCCCGACCTCGGGTGATCACAGAGGGAGAGGACTGAACTTTCTGATGCCTTTCCCCACAGTGGAAATTTTTTATTCTGTTGTGGGGGGACGTTTGTGTTGAATTATACAATATGTTGTGTCATTTGTCTTAATTTTAATTTTTCTATGGATGTACGGAAGCTTAATTATATATTTTTTCTATGTAAAGCACTTTGGTCTCAACGCGAGTTGATTTAAACGTGCTATATAAATAAATGTTACTTACTAAGATAATTATAAGCAGTTGAATAAGGGGTTGGAATTAATAAGCTTTGGCTTCTTCCTGCTTTTCGGACACATACAATTTCATTTAGAGATATTGTTTATGACAATTTATAAATATTCTTGTTTTGTTTTTTGTATGCTGTTTCACACTTGCTTTTTATTCTTTTATTCTGTTCGAAATAAAGAATTTTTTTTAAAAAGAGAAAAAAAAAACAGAAGCCGTCAACTGAATTTGCGAATTGTTTGATTGCCTGAAGGTCAAGAAGGGGATAATGTTATAAAATCTGCCTCGAAAATGATAAAGGAGACTTTCAACACCGAGCACTATGAAAATCTTCCAATTTTGGATAACGCACACGGGATTGGGAAGAAATCTGGTCTCCAAGATAAACCGGGACATGTGATCGTTCGGTTTCACTTTTTACAGATGAAGGAGAATATCCTCCGAGCAGCAAAAACGTTGGGCATGGTTGAATATGAAGGATGCAAGTTTCGGCTTGTTCCTGATTACAGCCGTGAGCTTATGGGATTGAGAAAGTCTTTCCATAATGTAATGTCTGAGTTGTTTAAGAAACAGTTGCGCCCCGCCTTGCTCTATCCAGCTAGACTGCGTATACGACTCTTTAATGGTAACAACCGATTTTTTAACAATCCGCAAGCCGCTTCCAGCTTTCTGGAGGCTTAAGGGGCTGAAGCAGCAACGGAGAGTTACTGATAGTTGATTAAATTACAATTGGAGCTTTATTGCTCCTATTTTGACAATATATCGTTTTGTAAATGATTAAGAATTTAATTGGATGATATATTCTTGAATTACTTTTTAGAATTTTAGTATGATGGTATCAAACCATAACTTTTACCTTCTCGAAGATACTGTTAATTTAATGTAATGGTATTATATATTAACGTTTAAGATCTTCTTTGTCAGCTCTTCTATTTTTAAAATGTCCTATAGTTGAAGGATTTTCCCCCTGCCTTTAGACAAAGTGAAGCAGTTCTTGTTTTTCATATTTTGACCTTGAATAAATAATATGAAGTAGATCTTGTTTTTCACAGTTAACATGCACTTTTTAAACATAACATTAATTTGTTTTGGCTATTGAGTGGTAAATATGCCTTCTTTTTACATTGGGCGCTGTCATTAGGAGAGATGGGGGTAGGGCAGGGATTAGGTAGAGTACTGACAGTCTACTGGTCAGTTTCGGGGCTTTACATGGGTGGGGGTGGGGGGGGGGGACTTTTGCTTTCAGTTTAGTTTTTTCTATCTGAGCAGAATTTGAACTACAAAAATGTCTGAAATGTCGTCACTTCTGGCTCCGCCTTAGACTCTTCTCCTTCCAGTATCATGAACTGTTATGCTTTAAGAAATTAACCCTTTACATTCCACATGATTTTTACAAACAATATGGATAAAGTTATTAACTTCCTTTCATGGAATGTGAATGGTTTGAACCATCCCATTAAAAGGAATTTAAAAAAAAAGTTATTCGTAGACTAAATGTTCGGATTATCTTTGTTCAGGAAACACATGTAAGGAAAGATGGCAATCAACGATTTTTTAAGTTTTGGAGAGGACAGCAATTTCATTCAAATTCACAGGCTAAGGTGAAAGGTGTCTCTATTTTTATTGACTCCTCAATTTTGTTTGTTCAGTATGAAACAATTTCTGATCCATATGGTAGATTTTTGATGATCACTGGTGTTCTTCATAACCAAAAAGTTGTTATGGTGAATATTTATGCACCTACTATTGATCATCCTGAGTTTTTTAAACAGCTAATCGCATCCTTTCCTAATTTAAATGAACATCTTTTGATAATGGGTGGAGATTTTAACTGCTGTTTGAACCCTTCAATGTACAGATCTGCATCTGATCATGTGTTTCTAAATAAATCAGCTAGTTTTATCAATTCTTTTTTACTTGACTCTGGAATGTTAGAAGTCTGGAGATTCATACACCCAAATGATAAAGAATTGTCTTTTTTCTCTCATGTATATCATAGTTACTCTAGGATTAACCTACAAACCTGTATTTCTTTGCATAGTAGGAGGAAACCGAAGATTTTGCGGTAAGTCCACGGGGAGAACGTACAAACTCTGTACAGACAGCACCCATAGTCAGGATCAGACCTGAGTCTCTGGCGCTGTGAGGCATTAGCTCTACTGCAGCGCCAGCGTGCCGCCCTTGATCTGTTCTTGACTGGTGAAAGAGCAAGAAGTGATTTTGAGACGCGAGCACACTCCAGTGTACACTCCACATGAAGCAACGTTACAGTAATGTCTGGCAGGAGGCAACGGCAATGAAGCCGAGAGCAGAAATGACGGAGGTTTGGTTTTCGCACCTTTGCGAAAATCATGCAGTCAAAATCATTGCGCTGACTGACGCATTTGTGGGCAAAAGTTCTCAGACGTTACAATTTTTTGTTTCCGCTCCAGATAATCTCTTTGATTCTGTGTCAGAGGTAGTAATGATACTAAGTTGTGTAGGAAGGAGTTTGTACTTTCTCAATTTACCGCAAAATCTTCAGTTTCCTCCCACTATGCAAAGACATACAGGTTTGTAGGTGAATTGGCTTGGTGTAAATGTAAAGTTGTCCTTGGTGTGTGTGTGTGTGTGGGGGGGATAGTGTTAATGTGTGGGGATCGCTGGTCGGTGCAGAATCGTTGCAGGCCGCTGAAAATTTACAACATGTTGAAAATTCATCGGCGACCAGAAAGATGCTACGACTCTTTGGGGATTACAACTCTGAGGGGACTACTCACGACCATACAGGTGACCATGTCACGGGGTGAAGTCTGTATGGTCGTGAGTAGTCGCCCAAAGAGTCGTACCTTTTTCTGGTCGCCGCTGGATTTTCCAAATGAAAAAATCGCGTAAGTGGGACAGGCCCATGAAGGAATTAAATGATGTCAATAGTTTTTTAATGCCAAACAAGCAAAATACCCCTAGAATATTTTCCGAATCTCGTACACCTGCTACTTAAATGTACACATGGTACGTCAACATATCGTATATTTTCTATAATCCATGAAAATCAACTTGTTTGGACAGTCTTGTGGTTTAATGATGAAGAGTTGATAAAGACACCAGATGTTCTGCCAAAGGATGCAAGTGAAGCAGGTGGATGTTTACAACAGTCTAGTAAAACCCCAACCTACTACCTCTGCCAACGTAGCAGTTTAATTTAAGATGGTTTAACCAACAAGATTTAAATTCTTGACACGTTGTTGGTGGGTTTACACTGGTCACTGCGGTTCACACTTGTGGGTTACTTCTACCATAAGTTATCACATCTTCAGTCCTCATAGTGACGCCTAAACCCTATCTAATTGAATGATTCACTGAAAGAGACACCATGGAAACAGGCCACTGGTCTCCTGAGTCCATGTGTAGTGTGTTTGACCGTCCCGATGTCGGAGTTTCAATTATCCCGACGAGAGGGCCTGTACATCGGGCCGTCCGTAGCGGCATGAATAAAGGAGGAGGACTGGCTGAACTTTGTGCCTTCCACCACAGTGAACAATACACAGTAAGATTTAATACAAAATCTTTAGTGATGGATGTTTGTATTAAATCTGTGTGTTGTTTTTAATTGTATCGTTGCTGGTAAATTCATTTCTCTGCACCTTCGGGTGCATGTGACAAATAAAATTGACTTTGACTTTGACTATCAATCACCTGCTCAAACTTGGTCTGTGCTCTCCCACTTTGACATCCACTCCCTACACACCAGCAGCATGTACTACAAATGTGCACGTCTTTGGGCTGTGAGAGAAAATCACGGGGACCGCCATGAGGGGGTGGGGAAGAACAATGGAACAACGGGGAGGGAAGGAGGGAGAACAGGGACCTAGCGTGGGGGAACCACTGAGGGAGGGGAGGGGGGAACAAACGAGGAGCCGGCCTACTTTGTACCTTTGTCAATGCCGTAGGTGACCGACCGCTATTTGTATACATTGGGTGTACAAGCAAAGAATTTCACTGTGCCTTGTCACACGTGGCAATAATGTATTCCACTCCAACCCCAGAGCGAACGTAATAAGCACACGAGGTCGCAAAGAGAACGTGCAAGCTCCGCACAGACAGCACCCAGGTTCAGGATTGAACCCGGGTCTCTGGCGCTGTGAGGCAGCAGCTCTACCGCTGCACCACTGTGCTGCCCCTGATGGCTGAATCAAACACAGCTGTTTTAACATGTACATTCAAGGTCCCACATCAGGGCCCAAAACAAAATCTTTGAGAGTAATAGCAGTTTTATTGTTTGCAATCTCAACCTTTTTCTGCTACTTTTACTATTTCGCTGAAAATGTCACATTACGGCAGCAATTACACAGTTAATGGCTTTTATGGAACTAGATGTTTCTCTTATCTGGCACACACTAATTTAAGAATAATGTATGAAAAAAATGCTTCAATTTAAGTAAACAGCTGGTTTCACTTCCCAATTTTTGAAGCAAAGTATACCACATGACGTTGGGACAGATTAGGAGAACATTAGCATTTTATTTTTGCCGCAGTTGTCAGGCGTGTCACTTCTGCTTTCCAGTCGTAGAGTCACACAGCACGGTTGAAGGCCCTTTGGCCCATGTACCAGGGACTTCAACACAAAACAACCTTGATCAATACTCTAGTGCTGTGTCAAGTCAAGTCAAGACAACTTTATTTGTCACATGAACACATACAAGATGTACAGTGAAGTGAAAGTGGCAATGCCTGTGGCAAAAACAACAGAACAACAGAACAGAACCAGTATTAACATTCTTTTTTAATAGACACAACAGTAAATTAATCCCCGGTGAGATCAGAGTTGGCCTGTGGGAAGAAACTCCGTCTCATTCTCTCTGTTTTCGCAGAGTGACAGCGGAGGCGTTTGCCTGACCGTAGCAGCTGGAACAGTCTGTTGCTAGGGTGGTAGGGGTCCTTCATGATCTTGCTGGCTCTGGATCTGCACCTCCTGGTGTATAGGTCCTGTAAGGGGGAGTGTAGTTCCCGTGGTGTGTTCGGCCGAACGCACTACTGTCTGCGGAGCCTTCCTGTCCTGGGCTGAGCTGTTCCCAAACCAGATCGAGATGTTACCGGGACAGGATGCTTTCTGCAGCACCAGAGTAGAAGGACTGAAGAATCCTCAGAGAGACTCTGAATTTCCTCAGCTGCCTGACGTGGTAAAGATGGCATTTCTGAAGAAAGTTTCAACTGTTCTGGACACAACACACACTGCCGCACTGGTGAGAAAGGCCTTGCGGCAGCGTGTGTTGTCCAGAATAGTGTTGAAGATTTCTTCATCTGCCAGAAATGCCATCTTTTGCCTGAGAAGCTAAACTAAGGTTGCTCCACCCTCTCAAGTGGCGCTAATCATACCATGCCACTACAGTGAAGAAACAGCAAATGATCAGACGACATTTCAGGTCAAGACCCCTCTTCAGGCCGACTGTAGTAGGGTGGAGAAAGCAAGAAAAGAGAGGTGAGGCACGCGGAAACAAAGCCTGAGGAAACAAGAGGAATTGCCCATGTGTCGGAAGGAACTGCAGATGCTGGGTTACGCTGAAAATGGACACAAAATGCTGGAGTAGCTCAGCAGGACAGGCAGCATCTCTGGAGAGAAGGAATTGGTGACGTTTTGGGTCGAGTCTGAAGAAGGGCTGGTGATCATTTTCCAATGTTCTTATAGATTCAGGATCAGCTCCTGTGGATTGGAGGGTAGCTAATGTTATCCCACCTTTTAAGAAAGGAGGGAGAGAGAAAACAGGGAATTAGAGACCAGTTAGCCTGACATCGGAGGTGGGGAAGATGCTGCAGTCAATTATAAAAGATGAAATAGCGGCACATTTGGATAGCAGTAACAGGATCGGTCCGAGTCAGCGTGGATTTACGAAGGGGAAATCATGCTTGACTAATCTTCAGGAATTTTATGGGGATGCAACTAAGAAAATGGACAAGGGAGAGCGAGTGGATGTAGTGTACCTGGACTTTCAGAAAGCCTTGATAAGGTCCCACACAGGAGATTAGTGGGCAAAATTAGAGCACATGATATTGGGGGTAGGGTACTGACATGGATAGTAAATTGGTTGGCAGGCAGGAAACAAAGAGTAGAGATTAACAGGTCCCTTTCAGAATGGCAGGCAGTGACTAGTGGGGTACCGCAAGGCTCGGTGTTGGGACCACAGCTAATTACAATATACATTAATGATTTAGATGATGGGATTAAAACAAATTTACAGATGACACAAAGCTGGGTGGCAGTGTGAACTGTGAAGAGGATGCTATGAGGATGCAGGGTGACTTGGACAGGTTGGGTGAGTGAGCAGATACATGGCAGATGCAGTTTAATGTGGATAAATGTGAGGTTATCCACTTTGGTAGCAAGAACAGGAAGGCAGATTATTATATGAATGGTGTCAAATTAGGAAAACGGGAAGTACAACGAGATCTGGGTGCCCCTGTTCATCAGTCACTGAAAGTAAGCATGCAGGCACAGCAGGCAGTGAGTTTGCTGTTTGCAAAGTGGCTGTTGAGTGTATTTTACAAATACTTCAACTGGGGGCTCGTAAAAAAAGATGTCAAAAAAGGCAATAGGTATACAGAAGTTTTTTTTTCTCTCTCTGAGCAACTTGAGATTTGAACTAGTCCCTGGTGAATAGCAGTATTTTTATACCATCACCGGTCTTCCTCAGCTCTATTTACCCTTAAGAAGTTAGCCGAGTGGAAATTGTGCTTGTTCTTCTAATTCTAAGAATCGCTTCAGCTGGACAGATATGGTATATTCCTGTTTTGTTTGATAATCTACGTTGCTTCCTTAAAGGCGCATTTATCAATCTCGTTTTGTATCCTGCGACGAACTTTGGTAGCTTGAAAAACATTTCCTCTTTCAAAGCACTGCGAAGAACATGTCGAAAACCACCATCCTGTTTTTCACCCAGCTGCTATGTAAGTTAAATACTATTTTATTGTTTCAAAATGCCGAACATGTGAAATTTACTCCGTGTACTGCACATAATATTACAAATCCTATTGCAGAAGACATTTAGAATATCTTAATACAGTGGGAAAATATAAAAATTGTTCCTTCTCCATGTTCGACATTGAGTAAAACAACATGGTGCCTGTAATTTACACAACACAACGTTGTGTTATATAATTCTGAACATGGACTTTTAACTGAGTGGTTGTAAAGACTTAGTTAAAATTCACTCAGAATTATATTAAACAAATAAATCCCTCAAAAATGAACAAAATTCTGCAAATAACTTTGAACTGAAAATATCAACTCATGTCTTCTCATATCATAGTTCTTAGTTCTGCTATTCTTACAAAACACAGTGTTTGATTGAAGTGTAGAAACTCATGAGAGGTTCAGATAGAGTGGACAGGAGGATTCTATGTCCTTTGACAGAGAGGTGAAAATCCACGGACATAAATGTAATTGTTAGAAGGGTGGTAGCAAGACGTGGAATCATATTTTTAACTGGCGGGTGTTAGGGACATGGAACGCACTGGCTGAAGGCAAGATAGTGGTGCAAATGCTTGTCACATTTAAACAGTATGGATGCACGCTTGAAGAGCAGTGACATTGAAGGTCTGGACTTTGTGCTGAAAATTGACTGTCGTGGACTTTTTAAAACAACGTAGACATGATGGGCTAAATGGCTTCCACGCAAACTTTCAAAGACTCTATAAGGCATGATTATTCCCTGCATTTTGAACTGAAGTGAACACACATCTGAATTGTCTGAACAATATTATCTTTTCATTATTTCAGGTGGGATTGGGCATGTCCAAACAGGTAAGAACTGTTTACAATTAATTCCTAAATCTCTCCACGTGAGACAAACAAAAAGAACAGCTTAACTTCAGAAATTGTGGCGTTGATCTTCGTAAGGGAACTGTTTAAACTCCAATTTTAATCAATGTTGGTGGCAGAAGGAAACTTCTCGTGGGTCCCACAACCTAAAATTGTTACTCCGATCCATTGATTAAATGGACACCATTGTCCCACGGTTCTTCATTCAAACATGTCGGCTGGATTTTTGGATAAATAACACTTTGTAAAAAGCTTTTTGGCTTAATTAGCCTATATTTAATTTATGTCAAAGATTTACATGGCACATTACTAGTTGATGCAAAATATATTCAAATAGATTCTTTGAGAATGTAGGAACTCACCTGAAAATTATCTTTGCCTCTCTTTTGTCAGTCTTACATTTTGCCTTAATACAATCTCAGTAGATCGCATATCTACAATTAAATTGCAGTTGATGCATGAATACGTATAAATAACGATCACCCTTTCACCACATGTTATCCCCCTTTCTCATCCACTCCTCACACATTAGGGGCACTTTACAGAGGGCCAATTAACCTTCAAACCAGCACGTCTTTGAGATGTGGGAGGAAACCGGAGCACCCGGAGGAAACCCACGCGGTCACATGGGAGAACGTGCAAACTCCACGCCGACGGCCGCCGCGGTCATGATCGAACCACGGGTCTCTGGCGCTGTGAGGCAGCGGCTCTACCTGCTGCGCTACTGTGCACGTTATGTAGAATTAAAACTAATTTTCTGTTTTTTGTTCTCACAGATGTGATGATACGCAAGACAGAAATAAAATCTGACTCCGAGGCATCAGCACAAGTGGGAAGCTCCATTACTCTGACATGTTCAGTTAGTATCGTGGCAACGTCTGATCTCCAACAACAAATTACATACAGTTTATATAAAGGATCACAAAAGAACGTCCTGCTGAATACCTCCATGACTCCTGAGGATAAATACTCTTTTACAATACAATCTGCTCGAGCAACACACACTGGATACTATGTCTGTGTCGTGAATGTGGGAGATAAAACAGCTACTAGCGAAAAGTTATACATAGAAGTTACAGGTAATGTGAAACATGAAACATATTGCGACGTAACATGAGGCATGAAAAATAAAACTCAGGACTTCCCAAAGTGCCAAACAGCCAATGTGAAGCCTAAAGACAGACACAAAGTGCTAGAATAACTCAGCATTTTCGTTTTCGAGTCGAGACCCTTCTTCAGTCTCAAGAACAGGGTGATGAGAGTTAGAGATCAGGAGGAGTCACAGAGATGGAGCAGTGAGAGAGGGTCTTCCATCGGAGAGAACGTCTTCAAAGTCCAGTCTGAAGAAGGATCGCAACCTGAAACGTCACCCATTCTTTTTCTCCGGTGACTTATCCCAGCACTTTGTGTCTATCGTTGATATGAACCAGCATGTGCACTTGTTTGTTTCGACCAGGCGATGAAGCATTCATGCAACCTAGTCACTACTGTAGGTCCAGAAATGGAGCCCCATGTTCATTTCAGAAAATCCCTTGAACACCATTGTGATGATTACTTGATCATCTGTGTTCGACAAAAATGCTGGAGAAACTCAGCGGGTGAGGCAGCATCTATGGAGCGAAAGAATAGGTGACGTTTCGGGTCGAGACTCTTCTTCAGACTGATGTGGCGGTAGGGGGGGGCGGGAAAAAGAAAGGAAGAGGCAGAGACAGTGGGCTGTGGGAGAGCTGGGAAGGGGAGGGGAAAGAGGGAGAAAGCAAGGACTACGTGAAATTGGAGAAGTCAATGTTCATACCGCTGGGGTGTAAAGTACCTAAGCGAAATATGTTGCTGCTCCTCCAATTTGTGCTGGAACTCACTCTAGCCATGGAGGAGGCCCAGGACTGATAGATCGGATTCGGAATGGAAGGGGGAGTTGAAGTGCTGAGCCACCGGGAGATCAGGTTGGTGATTGTGAACTGAGCTGAGGTGTTGGGCGAAGCGATCGCCAAGCCTGCGCATGGTCTCACCGATGTAGAGCAGTTGACACCTAGAACAGCGGATATAATAGATGAGGTTGGAGGAGGTGCAGGTGAACCTCTGCCTCACCTGGGAAGACTGCTTGGGTCCTTGGATGGAGCCTCACCTGGCCAAGCGTAGGCTTGGCGATCGCTTCACCCAACACCTCCACTCAGTTCGCAATAACTAACCTGATCTCCTGGTGGTTCAACATTTCAACTCCCCCTCCCATTTCGAATCCGACCTTTCTGTCCTGGGCCTCCTCCATGGCCAGAGTGAGTCCCTAGTTTGGAGAAGGGCAAGTTATCGTCAAGTGGCCCAAGCAATATTTATCCTTTAATCACATTGCTGTTTGAGAAAGCTTGGTGTACACAACTCTCTGGCTGTATTTCCTCCATTACTTCTCCCCCTTCTGTCGTGGGGTAGACTGACCCCTTGCCGTGTCTCAGCTACTGTTGAAACCATTAACTAATTAGTACCCAACACCATTTCAGTTTCCACCCCTCCATCTCCACTATTGGCGGCATGACTTCAGTTGTTTAGGTTCTCGCCTCTGAATTCCTTGACCAATTTAATATGCTCCTTCAAGATTACCTCTTGATCCCGACTTTTGTTCATCTGTTCTAATACCGGTTGTGTTTGGTTCCAATGCAAATGGTTACTAAATCACTCAACTGGAAAGAGAATTGATCGCTATGGTGTAGCATTGTGCTGCCAAGCAAATGATGTGTTGTCCAAAGTGACCCAAATGCAAATGAATCCAGGGGGGGGAAGCATTGTTCACTGATGCAAGAACTATCAAAGCAGGATTGTACGAGGAGAAATGATAAACTGCGAATACCACAAGCTGAACAGGAACCAGGTGCAGAAAAACGCATTGGTTATGGTTTGTGAAAAGGATGTAGGCAGTCCCATGGCGGAATCATGAATAGAGTAACATCTATTAACTAGAGAAGCAGCAGAGAGATTTTTGAGGTGCAAAATATATGCCATCAGCAAACAGTACGAGTTGTACTAACCATGTGGTGAATTTGTGGTTGGAAGCTCTTGCCAAATGTCAAATTCTTAACTATTTGCTTCAGAGAAATGGTGACAAAACCATAACGTTTATACCTTTATATGTACTTTTGTACCAAAACTATAAAATCCTATGCTTTTTACTTTAGGACAAATACAGAGGCCTCGACTTACCATACAACCAATGAAGGTGATAGTGGGAAATCAAATTGACTTGCGCTGCGATGCTGCTGAAGAAATTCCTCCTCTTGACTTTACGTTCTACAAATATAAAAATGGAAAACCTTCCCCTGCGGGACAAAAAGCATCCAATACAAACTTTGTAACAAACACGCTTAAAGTTGAGGAAACAACAAACTACAGCTGTAAGGTCAAAGGAAGCAGCTTGGCAACAATCTCAATCGACAGTGAACCCGTCACCATAACTGTGCAAGGTAGGTTAAACCGGCACAATCACATACCTGCAAATTATAGATATTGTCACAATGTCGTGCAACAAGGTATGTGGTATGTAGCAGCGGTGGAGTAGTTAAATTGCCAGATCAAAAATCCCAGAATTTAAAATAATCAAGTCGAAGGTAGACAAAAATGCTGGAGAAACTCAGCGGGTGAAGCAGCATCTATGGAGGATAGGAATAGGTGACGTTTCGGGTCTCGACTGTCTACCCTATCTTAGGCCTCCTTCGGTCATGTCTGACCATGGATGTCTCCAGGGTGCTATTCCCTATATGGAGGACACCCGTGCGTGACTTTGTTTAACGTGGGGAGACTGGTGCACAGACAGCCACCCCATGGTCCTTGACAGATCTGGGTCAGGATCCAGTGGCATGGAGTCCAAGACGACCGGAGACCCTTTTCTGCTGCAGCCTTCATCCGCCTTCCCAGCCATTGTGACGCTCCACTAAGGTCAGCCATCGTCCTCCGCCTGTTCCACCATTGGTTGGATTGCGCTTTGTCACAGACTTCCCCCTCGACCTTACCGCCATGGGTGGCCCTACCAGGAGCATAGTTCCAGACGGCATCGCTCTCAGATTCTCAGGTCCACACAAGCTTCTCCACCACGACAAGGCGACAATCTATGCCTCTCATAAATGTTATATGTTTCTGCAATATCTATGAAATTATATTGTCATTTGCTGCAAAAGGTTTTAAATACAAGAGCAAAGGTGTCTTGTTGAGCCCAAGCTAGAGTATTGTGTGCGGAGCATTTGCACTAGTTCACAAGGTATAGGAGTAGAATTAGGCCATTCAGCCCATCGAGTCGATTCCGCCATTCAATCAGGGCTGATCTCTGCCTCCTAATCCCATTTTCATGCCTTCTCCCCATAACCCTTGACACCCGTTCTAATCAAGAATTTGTCTATCTTTGCTTTAAAAATATCCAGTGATTTGGCCTCCACAGCCCCCTGTGGCAATGAGTTCCACAGATTAATTACCCTCTGACTAAAGAAGTTTCCTCCTCACCTCCTTTCGAAAAGAGCATCCTTTAATGCTGAGGCTATGACCTCTGGTCCTAGACTCTCCCACCAGTGGAAACATCCTCTCCACATCCACTCTATCTATGTCTTTCATTATTCTGTTAAGTTTCAATGAGGTCCCCCCCTCAACCTTCTAAACTCCAACGAGTTGAGGCCCAGTGCTGTCAAACACTCATCACACGCTAATCCGCTCAATCCTGGAATCATTCTTGTAAACCTCCTCTGGACCCTCTCCGGAGCCAGCACGTCCTTGTTGTCTGCATTAGCACATATTTTGGAATTTAGAATGATCCAACAAGAAAAAATGAAATAAAAAATCAACTGTTCGCTTCATATTGTGATCAACTATTTCTCATTCCAGATCCATTTACTAGTCACCTCTTTACGATTGAACCACAACCTAGAATATTTGAAGGCGATGACTTTACCATGAGGTGCACAGTTCAGATGTCATCATTAATTCCATCCTCTACAAAAGCTGAATTAACAATCACGAAAGGTACAACTTCGATAGCCAACAGCGTTACTGGCGAAGCTAAGATTTCTAAAAAAGCAACTGCTGATGATACGGGACAATACACTTGCCACGCAGTGTGGAAGGAGACATTGAAAATTCTTGTAAAACAGGTGACTGTGGCAGGTAAGACTAACTCTGCTGGACAGCTGAAAACTAGGCAATGTTTCTTGGAGTAAGGAATTAAAATGTGCAGTAAAACCGGTTTACAGATGGTGAGGATACATTTCCTCAAGGTTTCTCCTGCTCCCCTGAGACCCCTGTCAAAGATACAACAGTGGGGCAGCAAAAGACTGAGGAATCACTCCAGTTATTTACTTACTTGTGCTAGATTTCTAGAAATCTGTAGATTACTTTCTACTTTTTACTGCCATCCATCCAGAGACTTTGAGCCTTCAGTAATACCGCATATTGTGCTTTTTATCAACATCTAAATGATATTATAGGAACATAGGTTTGAATAAAGAGCTTTCCTTTTGCTGGTAATTGTTTGGGTTTAGAAGTACTGTGGCACTTGGAAAGACAAGTAAAAGGTGCAAGGTGACCAGTGGGCAAATAAATATTTGATGCCAGGACCCATTACTACTATAAACAAGACTAAGAGTTTGTGGACATTACAATTTTAAGCATCGCTCCATTTACACCAATCTTGCAGTTAGGAAGAAGCATGATGTGGAAGGTGTCCCATTGTGAGATGTTGGGGGAACTCAGAACATCAAAGATCAGTGTAGGAAGAACTAAGTTAAACACAAAATGCTGGAGTAACTCAGCGGGACAGGCAGCATCACTGGAGAGAAGGAATGGGTGACGTTTCGGGTCGAGACTCTTCAGATTGATGTCTAAAGAGTTGGGCCGAAGGGCCTGTTTCCACACTGTATACTCTTAAGGGGCGGTCCCACTTGGGTGACCTAATTGGCGAGTTTAGTAGAGTTTGAAAAAATGACATGTTGAAGACCTCCTTCAACTATGTAGAAGACCTCCTTCGACTACGTTGAAGACCAGCTTCGACTAGCTACGACTAACTTCGTGAAAATTGGACACCAAATAGTGGAGAGTGAAGATGACCTCCTTCGACTATGATGAAGACTATCTCCGACTACCCTCGATTACCTACGACTAACATGCTGACCTGCTACGACTAAATCTACGAGTAAAAAAAGTATCGATTTTTTCCATGGCGACCTTTTTTTACTCATTGGCATTTTTTAGCATATTGAAAAAAACGGCGCAAAGTAGCTGAGGCCTCGAGTACGCGGAGACCACTCTCGAGCATGAAAGAGAGTTACAAAGATCTCCTACCACCTCGTGTCGACCATGCTGCGAGTATGAGTCGAGGGCAAACGCGCCTAAACTCGCGGATTAGGTCGCCCAAGTGGGACAGGCCCTTAAAGTGTCTCAACCCGAAACATCAAAGAGCAGGTCAGGATATTGTTGAGGAGAAGGGGTGGAATTGGGGAAGCGGAAGGCATTAAGTCTCAGCAAAAAGCCCTAAAATGGCACCTACCTGAACCAACCTGTGCCAGCTTCCTTAGACCACATAATCCCCTGCACGGAATGCCAAAGCAGGACTTGTCTGTTTTGTGAAAGCCTACTTCTGTATGAGGAGCCTTTCACACCTGTTATCAAAATTCATTGAATTTTAGTCCAGATTTGCACTACATGTGTACAATTGCACATCTGGGCACCTCTGTGAATTAGCATGTCACATGCACGGAAGATTCAGAAGAAAATTATTTATTTATCATATAAATTCTCTGGTGGGATGACATCTGGTAGAGCCGGCATCTGATATCAATAGGCTGGACAGTCCGAGTGTACCCCTGTCTGGAGTGATGCGAGTTGGAGGCACAGTGGCGTATCTGGTGGAGTTCCTGCCTCACTGTGCCAGAGACCTGGGTTCGATCCTGACCTTGGGTGCTCTCTGTGTGGAGTTTGCACATTTTCCCAGAGACCACCTCAGTTTCCTCCAGGTGCTCTGGTTTCCTCCCACATCCCAAAGACAAGTAGGTCTGTAGGTTAATTGGCCTCTAAAATTGCCCCCAGTTTGTAGAGGGTGGATGTGAAAGTGGGATAACAAAAAATGGGTGATCGATGGTCGGCATGGGCTCGGAGGGCCGAAGGGCCTGTTTCCATGCTGGGTCTTTCAATCAATCAATCATTTTAATAACTGACCCCTCCCCCGATAATGTTTGGTAAAAGGACATATCTAATTATTTCATTTGTTCTTCTTTTAAAACAGTACCAGTTTCCAAACCAAGTCTAAATTCAACAGCCTTTAATAGTATTGTGGTTCAAGGTGATCGTTTGAATCTCACATGTGCTGTGGTGAGGGGATCTTGGCCAATAATTTACACATTTTACAAAGGAACACCAGAAAACTTTTTGCATCAGTCAATTTTAAATGCTACTGCCGGAGTCTATACTATTCCATCGGCTGACACTGCAGACAGTGGAGAGTATTTCTGTCAAGCAGAAAACAATGCAGGTGTAAAACATCGAAGTGAAAGAAGTCAGAACATTAATATAAATGTAAAAGGTAAGATCAATATATCTATATGTTTGCTTCTGTAAAATATTCCAATTCACATTTTACCTAGAACCTATCAAAATGATTCCCATAGAAGCCTGCTGTGCGGCACAGTTAAATCTAAGAATTGTATTTAAATCGTTGCATTTCCATTTTTTATATAAATTCTGCTTCACTTGTTACATGCTTTTAGGTGTTAATGTTTTATTTAAAAAGGTCTTTAAATCTGACTTTGTTACTAAATGTATTAAGTGAAGGGCTGAGTTCAGAGAGTGTCTTATTACTAAACAGAATGTTCATTTAGCTATCAGATGGGCCACCACCTAAGCGGAACTTTTTGGAACAAAGATATGTTTGAAGAAATGGATAAGATAAGATAATATTACTGTCTCAATCGAGAGGCGTGTGTTGTTGGCAACTAACGGATTGTGCCACGTTTCAAAATACAAGCCTATCAACATCCACCCAAATATATACTCATCATGTATTAATTTTTTTTAAAGTTGGTAAACCTTTAGATCCAGAGGGATATCATATGCCCATATCCTAATCCCAATCCTAATGCCCATCTGTAGTGTGAACATTTAAAATCGGTAGCTGTAAACAGGAGGGTTATGACAAGGGGGTCTTAGACCCAAATATTAACTCTACTGATTGTTGTTGGCTCTGCTGAGCGCTTGAGGTGAGGAAGGGGGCTGTGGACCCCCACCAGGACCAAAACATGACCTGTCAAAGGGAGGATGAGCTCCATTGAGCTAACGGCCATCCACACTTCAGTAGAAGTTGCGATCACTGTTGGCCTCAATGCTGAGGACTCCAAGGGCTGTTTCCTCCTGTGCCACTGCCCGGTAAGTCTGTTCTGCCAGAGAATAATCAGGAATTGGGATTGTTGAATTTGTCACATTGCCTGCAAGATATACTGTAATCTTGGCAGCATCATCAAAGACCCACACCATCCTGGCCACACACTCATCTCCCCGCTACCTTCAGGTAGAAGGTACAGGAGCCTGAAGACTGCAATGACCAGGTTCAGGAATAGCTACTTCCCCACAGCCATCAGGTTATTAAACTTGGCTCGGAGAAAACTCTGAACATTAATAGCCCATTATCTGTTATTTGCACTTTATCAGTTTATTTATTCATGTGTGTATATATTTATATAATTGTATATGGACACACTGATCTGTTCTGTAGTTATGCCTACTATGTTCTGTTGTGCCGAAGCAAAGCAAAAATGTCATTGTCCTATCAGGGACAATAAACTCTCTTGAATCTTGACAATTGTGTCCGGCTGTTGCTTGCCACATGGCAAACAGCGCTATCAAATTAGACCTCAATCCCCAGAGTTTGGGACGAGCACATTGCAAGGTTGGTTGTGCTGCACTGTGCTGGATTTCATGCTTAATCGCGACTTGAGCCAACAAGTAATTAGTCAGGTAGCTGCTAACTTGACGCCGGTGTTCAGACTGACTGAGGCACTTGACTTTATTTTAACCCCTATATTATAGCTAGATTTGTTACTCTTTCCAAGTTTACCTGTTCCTTTGGTTTCAGTTCCAGTCTCAGAGCCAAAAGTACATCTCCTCACTTCAAGAACCACGTTAGAAATAGGAAAACGCATATCCATTCAATGCCACTCAACAAATGGGAGCTCTCCTGTGACTTACTCGTTATTCTTAAACCAAAGATTCATCCACTCTGTCAAGAACTGTACTACAGAGCCTGCGGTTTTTAATATTCTCATAAATAATACCAAAGATGGCGGCGTGTACAAGTGCAAAGCTGAAAATGAAATCCTAAACTCATCCAAATACAGTGAAGGAATCAACTTTACCATATTGGGTAAGATTTCCCGTTATTTAACTTAGCAGCATGAAGAGGATATTGCAGCATTTCTCTCTTTAATGAAATTGAAACAGAATTCTGCAATCATTTCCTACTCATTGTTGCAATCATTTCCCCTCATCTATACATATGATCTCCTTGGGTATTTAAAAAAAATATAAGCACAAAATATGATGCATGGGTTCTTAAAATAGATTAATAAATTTGCTGAAGACTGACTCAAAAAGCTTGAGGCTCTTGCAGTCAAATGAGGGCCATGTGTCCAATATCCAATACGATCCTGTGGCGGTACCGGGGGGGGGGGGGGGGGGGGGGGGGGGGGGTTTAGGCCACTCCTTGGGTCATCCCCCTTGGCTCTTGAGGGACAGGGACGATTGTCTGACAACGGGGTTTCCCGAGGGCTGCTCGCGGGCGTTCTGTGTGTCTGCCATGATTGATTAAACGACTTCTGAACCTGCCTGGCGCCTGGCCTTTTCCCCAACCACATCCAGGCCACGGCAACACCATCCATTAAAAACACCACAAACGCTTTCCACTCACTAACTGTGCAAAATGCCATTACTCCTACAATTTGTATTTTTATTTTTTTATTTTTATTAGAAGGAGTGTACAAAAGTATAAACCGCAGCATATGACATAATACATTTATAGTGCAGCTTCAATTTTAATTTTTAGCTAAAGATGAGAAAGAAGAAAGGAGAAAAAACAAGAGAGAGAGAAAGTGAGTGTGCAAGAATAGAACCCTAGACTACCAAATTGGTGTAGCCAAAGCGGGCAGTAAAAGATATAAGAAAAACGTATAGAAAGAAAAAGACAGAAAGAAAAACAAAAAGTGATGATATACCTGCTTCGTATCTTTTCCCACCCATCACCCAACCCGTAATTCGATTTAATTCCAAAATTGTGTTGCACCATACTATCCTTGTAATGAATCAATGAATGGTGTCCATGTCTTCGAAAACTGCTCTGGTTTTTCCGCTAAGACTAGTCTCATATTTTCAAGCTGTAACGTCTGTCCTACACTTTGTAAACGGACAAGTGCCTGCTGCTTGTTCCCTTATCATGTAGCTATACACTGTGAATGGCTCGATTGTAATCATGTATTGTCTTTCTACTGACTGCATTGCACGCAACAAACGCTTTTCACTGTACCTCGGTACACATGACAATTAACTGAACTGAAATGAGTTGGATGACCTGCTCCCAGGAAGCAGCCAACTGAAACAATAACGGACAGCGGTCAGACATCAGACAATACCTAGTTAAAGCATCAGTTTAGGATTAAGATATGAACTGTCAACAATGGAAAACACCAGAGAAACAATCACTGGACACTAACACATCGATGCCAGTCACAGATTAACGTTCAAAAGTTGGTTATGCATATATAAATTGTTCCTCAACTGATTTATGAGTAGATTTCATAAAATAGGACAAATATGAAAAGATTTAAGTAGCAAATTAAAGCATATTTGTGGAGATAATGAGACTTAGGTAGGATTGTTTATGCAATGGAAACATTGCAAGACTAGAGATGTATTCTAACAACAACTTTCCTGAAAGGCAGGAATGCCAAATTTTCACACTGGAGAGTACATGTCCAGAATTTCACACCTTCAAAGGATAATGATACTCAGACATCTTTGTACTAAGAGTTAGCAATCTGTTCTTCCGGAGTGGATTGAGATGGTAAGAATTAAGCTGAGATATCAGAATTGTTCTAGATTGTCCAGAGTTTCTTCATTGATTGTATTTGGAGTGTGATATTGGTCCCTTGGTCTTTGTTTTTGTTTTTCGTGTCTTATTTTTATACTGAGCCAGGGTTATACCCTGGCGAACATACTCAACAATTTGTAAGGTGAGTTGGAGTCATGCCTTTGCGCTGAAGTCATCCGATATTGAGCTAGCTACTGATAATCCACATTCCTATTATCATCCCTGATTAATAGCTTGGGTCGATTAGAATGTAAGTGGCAAAGCTGGTCGGTGTTGTATCAGTGCCAAGGTTAAATTCAGATGATATTTTATTCTCAGACAGGTTGACTGCCTTTGTTCCATCTCAAAACTCCTTGGGCGGCAAGAGCAAATTGGCGGATGGCCAGTTGAGCGTGGGGTGGTGAATCTGTGCAATTGTCACAGACGGCTGTGGATGCCAAGTCATTGGGTTTTTCACTAGGTGGAAATTGACAAATGCTTGATTAGTACGGGTGTCAAGGGTAATGGGGAGAAAGACGGAGAATGGGGTCGAGAGGGAAAGAGAGGCGGTCATGGTGGCACAGCGGTAGAGTTGCTGCCTTGCAGAGAATGCAGCGCCGTAGACCCGGGTTCGATCCCGACTACGGGTGCTGTCTGTACGGAGTTTGTATGTTCTCCCCGTGACCTGCGTGGGTTTTCTTTGAGATTTTCGACTTCCTCCCACACTCCAAAGACGTACAGGTTTGTAGGTTAATTGGCTTGGTAAATGTAAAAAAAAAATGTCCCTAGTGGGTGTAGGTTAGTGTTAATGTGCGGCGATCACTGGTCAGAGTGGACCCAGTGAGCCGAAGGGCCTGATTCTGTGCTCTATCTCCAAAAAAATAGATTAGCCATGATTGAATGATGGAGTAGGTGGGCCAAATGGCCAACCTGCTCCAATGGCAAATGAATTTATGATTTTATAATCTCAAGTTTTTGCTATTAGCATACAATAATGAAAAAATGATCCTTGAATTCTCACTGGGGATTGGATAAGAGATGTTTGCGTTTATTTTAATTTCACAATAGAGCAACATCTTCTACATCATTCTTCTCATTATAGTTCCCGTTTCGGCACCACTACTCTTTCCTCTGTTGAACTCCACCACGGCGCACCTAGGAGAAAACGTGACACTGCACTGCACTGCAAGCACAGGAACTCTTCCCATCACTTACACACTGTATCGGAACCACTCACGCCTTACAGCAATCTCTGCAACAAAACCAGGGCCAGCAGTATTTCATGTGACGATAAAGACAACTGAATATTCTGGGTACACGTGCAAAGCAGAAAATCTAATTTCTTCACAATGCAGTAACACAATAGAGTTTTTTATTTTAAGTAAGTATACTTGATGTTTGAATTCAACTTTTAAAGGTGACAGACTCAATGTAACTTGATATATTTGCAATGTCTAAAGGCTGTCCATTGTCATTGCAGTTAATGCAGTGCCTCATTGCTGCAGTGACTCCAGTTCAATTCTAAAGGGCCTGTCCCACTAGACGACTCTTTAGGTGACTGCCAGGGACTAGTTTTAATGAAATTCACCTACGACGCCTGGCGACTGTCTACGATAACAAAAATTGTCGCCACTGTTGCTGAAACATTTTCAACATGTTGAAAATTTTGCGGCAGTCGCCCAAAAAATCGCCTTAGTGGGACAGGCCCACAACCTCCAATGTTAACTGTGGAGATTGCATGTTCTTTCTGTTACCACTTAGGACTCCTCTGGGTGCATCGGCTTTCTCCAACATCTCAAATATGTGTTGGCTGTTGAGTTAATTACCCAGTATAAATTGTCCCTAATCCTTAAGTTTTCCCTCAGTCATGGCTGACCATGGGTGTCTCCAGGATTGGAGGACACCCGTGAGTGACTTTCTTTAACATGGGGAGACTGGTGCACAGACAGCCACCACACGGTTCTTGACAGATCTGGGTCAGGATCCAGTGGCATGGAGTCCAAGACGACCGGAGACCCTTTTCTGCTGCAGCCTTCATCCGTCCTCCCAGCCATTGCGATGCTCCACTAAGGCCAGCCATCATCCCCCGCCTGTTCCACCTTTGAGATCTTGGTTGGATTGCTCTTCATCAGAGTCCTCCCCCTCGACCTTACCGCCATGGCTCCAGGCGGCATCGCTCTCAGGATCTCAGGTCCGCACAAGCTTCTCCACCACGACAAGGTGACAATCCACGGAGAAGTGTCACAAATCAGGAGTGGATGTTTTCATCGTATTGTGAGGTACAGGGAAGTATATTGGGAAAGGGGAGCAGCGCAGACTTTGAGTTAAACAGCCCCCTTCCAATTCATACTATGACTAAATTTCATTTCACAGTCAATAAAACGAAATGTGCTATACATTGCACTCACTTCAAACAGATGAATCCAGAGACAGGGCTTCACAAGATCTATTTTTAACAAAAAAATACGATCCCGCTGGCTTTGCACTGATGCAACAAAATTCCTGCAGATACTTCCTGCATAAAGAAGTACTCACTCTATATTCATTGCCGGATAAAGCGGACACAGTGCGAACTCCACCTTCAAGTTCGCCGACAACACCACCATTGTTGGGCGAATTACAGATGGTGATGAGTCAGAGTATATAAGTGAGATCGACCGATTGACCAAATGGTGCCAGCACAACAACCTGCTGTCAGTAAAACCAATTAACTGCTTGTGGACTTTGGAAGAGGAAGGATGTGGATCCACAATCCTGTTTATATCAACGGGATGATGGTGGAGAGTCAAAAACGGGCGTGCATATTTCCAAAGATCTTTCCTGGTCCCAGCACACGGATGCAATGATAAATAAACCATATCAACGCCTCTACTTCCTGAGAAGATTAAGGAGATTCGGTATGTCAAAGAGGATTCTCTTAAACCTCTACAGGTGTACAGTAGAGAGCATATTGACTGGTTGCATCATGGCCTGGTTCGGCAACTTGAACATCCAGGAGTGGAAAAGACTGTAAAAGATTGTGAACACTGCCCAGTCCATCACCGGCTCTGACCTCCCCACCATCGAAGAGATTTATCGGAGTCGCTGCATCAAAAAGGCAGCCAGCATCATCAGAGACCCACACCATCCTGGCCACGCACTCATTTCACCACTGCCATCGGGAAGAATGTACAGGAGCCTGAAAACTGTAACATCCAGATTCAGGAACAGCTTCTTCCCCACAGCCATCAGGCTGTTAAGCACTACAATCTCAAATAAGCTCTGAACTACAATAGACTATTATTATTATTATTATTGCACTACTATTGTTTGTTTTTTGAGTAAGTGTATATTATATATATATATACATATAAATAAATGCGTGTGGGTGTGTGTGTGTCTACTTGTGAGTATGTGTATATATACACACTGAACTTTTTTTCCTCTTTTATTTTTTTTCTCTCATTTATCATATTGTTTACAATGTACTATCTGC
This sequence comes from Leucoraja erinaceus, assembly GCF_028641065.1. Classification (NCBI taxonomy): domain Eukaryota; kingdom Metazoa; phylum Chordata; class Chondrichthyes; order Rajiformes; family Rajidae; genus Leucoraja; species Leucoraja erinaceus. The sequence continues at coordinate 8,741,685 of NC_073399.1, read as the reverse complement.
ACATATTCTGTTGTGCTGTAGCAAGTAAGAATTTCATTGTTCTATCTGGGACACATGATAATAAAACACTCATGACTCTTGACATATGACTCGCAGAGGGGCAACTTCACCAACTTATCACTCTTGACTTCAGAGCAAATAGCCACTACGCTGAAATCAACAAATTCACTAAGATAGACCGCACTGAAGATTTTTGAAGTGCACCAATTACTTTATTGAGATCTGAGAGTTGGGATCATCCGTCCTGGGCTGGCCGAAGAACCCAGATGGAGCCGTGCGTAGTGGATTCACTCATTATTTTACTGGAGTTGTTTGCTCAGCTCCCGTTGTAGTCATGGAGAGGTGACAGCTGTATCGCAGAGGGACCGATGGAACAGGAACAAATAATGGTTCGAGAGGGAAAGGGAGGCGGTCACGGCGGTGCAGCGGTAGAGTTGCTGCCTTGCAGCGAATGCAGCGCCGGAGACCCGGGTTCGATCCTGACTACGGGTGCTGTCTGTCCGGAGCTTGTACGTTCTCGCCATGACATCTTCGACTTTCTCCCAAAGTCCAAAGACGTACAGGTTTGTAGGTTAATTGGCTTAGTAAATATTTAAAAAAATGTCCCTAGTGGGTGTAGGTTAGTGTTAATGTGCAAGGATCGTTGGTCTGCGCGGGCCCAGTGGGCCGAAGAGCCTGATTCCGTGCTCTAACTCTAAAAAAAATAGATCAGCCATGATTGAATGACGGAGTATGTGGGCCAAATGGCCAACCTGCTCCAATGGCAAATGAATTTATGATTTTATAATCTCAAGTTTTTGCTATTAGCATACAATAATGAAAAAATGATCCTTGAATTCTCACTGGGGATTGGATATGAGATGTTTGCGTTTATTTTAATTTCGCAATAGAGCAACATCTTCAACATCATTCTTCTCATTATAGTTCCCGTTTCGGCACCACTACTCTTTCCTCTGTTGAACTGCACCAAGGCGCACCTAGGAGAAAACGTGACACTGCACTGCACTGCAAGCACAGGAACTCTTCCCATCACTTACACACTGTATCGGAACCACTCACGCCTTACAGCAATCTCTGCAACAAAACCAGGGCCAGCAGTATTTCATGTGACGATAAAGACAACTGAACATTCTGGGTACACGTGCAAAGCAGAAAATCTAATTTCTTCACAATGCAGTAACACAATAGAGTTTTTTATTTTAAGTAAGTATACTTGATGTTTGAATTCAACTTTTAAAGGTGACAGACTCAATGTAACTTGATATGTTTGCAATGTCTAAAGGCTGTCCAATGTCGTTGCAGTTAATGCAGTGCCTCATTGCTGCAGTGACTCCAGTTCAATTCTAAAGGGTCTGTCCCACTTAGGCGACTCTTTAGGCGACTGCCAGGGACTAGTTTTAACCAATTTCTCCTACGATGCCTGGCGACAATCTACGACAACAAAAATTGTCGCCACTGTCGCTGAAACATTTTCAACATTTTGAAAATTTTGCAGCAGTCGCCCAAAAATCGGGACAGTGGGACAGGCCCACAACCTCCAATGTTGACTGTGTGGAGATTGCATGTTCTTCCTGTTACCACTTAGGACTCCTCTGGGTGCATCGGTTTTCACCGACATCTCAAAGATGTGTTGGCTGTTGAGCGAATTACCCAGTATAAATTGTCTCTAATCCTTAAGTTCTCCCTCGGTCATGGTCGGGCGTGCATATTTCCAAAGATCTTTCCTAGACCCAGCACACTGATGCAATGATAAATAAACCACATCAACGCCTACACTTCCTGAGAAGATTAAGGAGATTCGGTATGTCAAAGAGGATTCTCTTAAACTTCTACAGGTGCACAGTAGAGAGCATATTGACTGGTTGCATCATGGCCTGGTTCGGCAACTTGAACGTCCAGGAGTGGAAAAGACTTTAAAAGGTTGTGAACACTGCCCAGTCCATCACCGGCTCTGACCTCCCCAACATCGAAGAGATTTATCTGAGTCGCTGCCTCAAAAAGGCAGCCAACATCATCAGAAACCCACACCATCCTGGCCACACACTCACTTCACCACTGCCATCGGGAAGAATGTTCAGGAGCTTGAAAACTGTAACGTCCAGATTCAGGAACAGCTTCGTCCCTACAGCCATCAGGCTGTTAAACACTACAACTTCAAATTAACTCTGAACTACAATAGACTATTATTATTATTATTATTATTATTATTATTGCACCACAATTGTTTGTTTTTTTGAGTATGTGTGTACATATATATATGTGTATATAATATATATATATATATGTATGTGTATATAATATATATATGTGTGTGTGTGTGTGTGTGTGTACTTGTGAGTATGTGTATATATATACACACTGAATTTTGTTTTCTTTCTTTCTCTCATTTATCATATTATTTACAGTGTACTATGTGTACATATTCTGTTGTGCTGCAACAAGTAAGAATTTCATTGTTCTATCTGGGACACCTGACAATAAAACACTCTTGACTCTTGACATAACTCACGGAGGGGCAACTTCACCAGCTTATCACTCTCCACTTCAGAGCAAATAGCCACCACGCTGATATCAACAAATTCACCAAGATAGACCGCACTGAAGATTCTTGAAGTGCACCAATTACTTTATTGAGATATGAGAGTTGGGATCACCTGTGCTCGGCTGGCCTAAGAACCCAGATGGAGCCGTGCGTGGTGGATTCACTCATTTTACTGCAGTTATTTGCTCAGCTCCCATTGTAGTCATGGAGAGGTGACAATTGTATCGCAGAGGAACCGATGGAACGGGAACAAAGAATGGTATTAGCTTACTGACACTATTAGTCCTTACATCTTCCTCCAACTTCCTCAAATGGCTGGATAAGCTTTAAAAAACATGAAAAAAACCATGAGCCCTTCACAAATGTGAACATCTAAAACCTTAAAATGGTCCACGTCGGGATTCTGCTCCATGCAGTCAAAACCAATTTGAATCTCAACATTCTATTACAGATAAATATCAGCTAATTGCTACCATTTCATTGTTAGTTTCTCAGACAACACCCACTTGAATCATTTTAGGAGGGTATTTGACATGTATATTGAAACATATAAGATTATTAAGGGTTTTGATCCTAGAGGCAGGAAACATGTTCCCGATGTTGGGGGAGTCCAGAACCAGGGGCCACAATTTAAGAATAAGGGGTAAACCATTTAGAACGGAGATGAGGAAACAATTTTTCACACAGAAAATAGTGAGTCTGTGGAATTCTCTGCCTCAGACTCAGGTGGATGCCGCTTCTCTGGATACATTAAAGAGAGAGCTAGATAGGGCTCTTAAAAATAGCAGAGTCAGGGGATATGGGGAGAAGGCAGGAACGGGGTACTGATTGGGGATGATCAGCCATGATCACATTGAATGGCAGTGCTGGCTCGAAGGGCCGAATGGCCTACTCCTGCACCTATTGTCTATTGTGTACATCGCACCATATAAACAAACAGAATGCAACGCAATGCTTAATACTGACAGACAATAAGCACTACTAGACACTTTAAAGATCTGAACTTTTTCAGGTTACTTGCAGTTTTATTCAAAACATTCTTTCAAAATATAGAAGATTGCCAGTTTCCCAGTCTACCTGAATGATCATAGATGAAAGCATTTTTTCCCCCCAAATGATGTGCAAATTAATAAATAAATATTTTCAAATCGTTCCTGGATAGTGGTTGAAATACTATTTATAGAACCATGTTATTGGACACAGTGAGAAAATTATGATCTTCCTTATGAATACTGCAGCACCATTGCTCACCTTGCTTCATGATATTCCAGCATATGTGACTATTTTTGAAAAATGAATCGTTTTTTTTCATAATTGTGTTATTAACAGTACAAACAGTATCATAAAAATGTAACATAAATATTTCGGGAACTGTTATAAAAATGAGTGAGAAAAAAACAATTTACAACGGATTTGTATTTGGTGTTTTCATGATAAGTAGCAATGCAAAATGTTGTTAAATCTTCTGAAATAAAACTTATTTCTTTCCCTTCAGGTACCAAATCCATGTGGTTGGAATATTTTCTACCACCTATACTTTTAATTTTATTTCTGCTCCTATGTTACTACATTTATGGTAAGTATCAATTTTATAAGACAATAAGACATAGAAGCAGAATTAGACCATTCGGCTCATCAAGTCTGCTCTGCCATTCGATCATGGCTGATCTATTTTTCCCTCAACACCATTTTCATGTCATCTTCCCGTAACCTTTGACATCCCTACTAATCAATAATCTATTAATTTTTAAAAATCCCACCATCTGTGGCAATAAATTCCCCAATTTTGTTACATTTATTGCTCAATGTTATTTTAATATTTTGCCAACTTAGTGATTTAAAATGTATCTTTATTGCATTTTCTTCTTTCACCAGTTAAATGCAAAAAGAAGAAAAGGTACGATTTCTTAATCCGTCATCTATAACCTTGTTACCCAATCATTTGTTGAACTTTTTTTCTTTTGTGAATGTAAATGTAAAGAGGTATTAATAGACTGGCACAATTATAGTGTTTCTTCATAATAAGTAAGTAGAGTCAGAGTGGAAACAGGCCCTTCGGCCCAACTTTCTCTCACCGGCCAACATGTCCCAGCTACACTAGTCCCACCCGCCTGCGTTTGGTCCATATCTCTCCAAATCTGTCCTATCCATGTACCTGTCTGCTTCTTAAATGTTGGGATAGTCCCTGCCTCAACTACCTCCTCTGGCAGCTTGTTCCCTACACCCATTACCCTCTGTGTGGAAAAGCTGTCGCTCAGATTCCTATTAAATGTTTTTTCCCTTCACCTCCTCTGGTCCTCGATTCACCTAATCTGGGCAAGAGACACTGTGCATCCACCCGATCTATTCATCTCATGATTTTATACACCTCTATAAGTGTATTATCCCTCAAGTATCCAAGTAATTATATGCCATTGCAGAGTTGCTTAAAGTCATTACAGTTATTAAACACCCATGTTGTGAAAAAAATGTTCCCATATTTTCTTATGACGTAGGAAGTTGCCATTCAGTCTCTCTCAGAGCAATCCCATCAATTCCATTCCCCTCTTTACTCCCCTTCAACAACTCCTTTCTCACATGACCATTGGTTTCCACTCTCCCCCAATTCTCCTTTCAACCATCTGCAGAAGTGGTAATTTACAGCAGCCAATTAACCTATCGACCAACGCGTGTCAGACTGAGGGAGGGAACCGCAGCATCCAAGATAAACCCTAGGAATCTCAAAGAGTCATGGAGTGATACAGTGTGGAAACAGGCCCTTGGACCCAACTTGCCCACGCATGTCCCAGCTACATCCAACATGTCCCAACTACACAAGTGATCACCTAAATCCACCAGGCAGCACCCGAGGTCAGGATTGAAGCAGCAGCAGCTTTACTATCTGTGCCACTCTGTGAATGATGTCAAGAAATGGAACAGAAAGAGTGGACGAGCAGATGTACCAGTGATGACCATCTGTAAAGCAGTTCATTACCAGCAAGATCAAAATAGTTTACAGAACAAAAATAGACTAGTTCCATGATCAATGTTAAGTTACTTGATCCATTCAAGTTATCTTTCCCTTAAATTTACACATGCCCATATTTAGATTTTACAGGTAAGAAATAAAGATTTTCTTCAATGGCAGTCGTCTAAATCTCATCTCTTGTTATTCAATTTTAAAATCTGATTTCAGACGCAAAATAGTGAAACAACAAAATCAAGGTAAATGTACTTGTTTCTTATTATGTCATAGCTCAGAAATAATTCTAAATCATGTTATTGAGTTTTTGGAAAATTATTGCATTTTGTTTCCAGGATCTGTGAAAGAAAATACTGTGGCCGTTTACAGTAAAGTAAAAGAAAAGGCACATCCAAGTAAGAATTACAACAAGCTCATTCTATTTTCCTCGTTGTACTCAATTTAATAGAACAGTATGGTCAAGGAAAAGGCCTTCAGCCTACAATGTCTGCCAAACATCACACCAAGTTAAACTGATATCTGTCAGGGTAGACACAAAATATTGGAGGAACTCAGTGGGACAGGCAGCATCTCTGGAGAGAAGGAATGGCTGACGTTTTGGGTCGAGACCCAAAACGTCACCCGTTCCTTTTCTCCAGAGATGCTGCCTGTCCCTGAGCTACTCCTGCATTTTGTGTCTATCTTTGGTTTAAACTAGCATCTGCAGTTCCTTCCTACACATTTCCTCTGCCTGAGTGACCCATATCCTCCATTCCCTGCATATCCATGCCTTTAGCTAAAGGCTTCCATCACATCAGCTCACACCAACCCTGGCAGCTGTTCCAATTCTCTGTGTCAAACACATGCCCGGCACATCTTCTTCAAACTTTCCTTCAAACTTTCCCTTTCTGACCTTAAAGCTGTGCCCTCGAGTACTTGGCAATTTTTTCGGTGACTGCCGGCATCATTGACTGACGTATCAGGTCACCGAAAAAGTTGCGGCGTGATGACATATGGCGCGCGGGTTTTTTTCAAGTATCGCAACATTTTTTTTGTCGCCGCTGGATTTTGAAATGTTCAAAATCTTTTGGCGACACTGATATGACGCCGGCAGTCACCAAAAAAAATCGCCAAGTGGGACAGGCCCTTAACATTTCCATTCTGAAACAAAAAGGTTCTGACTGTCTATCCTATTTTTCCTCTCATAATTTTGTATACTTTCATGATGCCTCCCCTCAGCCTCTAACAATCTAGAGAAAACAACCCAAGTTTGTCCAACCACTACTTATAGCTAATACCCACTCATCCTGGCAGCATTCTGGTAAGCATCTGATTCTGCCCGACCTGCTGAGTTACTCC